>NC_140565.1:547290-697290 GCF_057381845.1 Rhamphochromis longiceps
GTGTGTGTGTGTCTGTGTCTGTGTGTGTGTGTGTGTGTGTCTGTGTCTGTGTGTGTGTGTGTGTGTGTGTGTGTGTCTGCGTGTGTTTGTGTGTCTGTGTCTGCGTGTGTGTGTGTGTGTGTGTGTGTGTCTGTGTCTGTGTGTGTGTGTCTGTGTGTCTGCGTGTGTTTGTGTGTCTGTGTCTGCGTGTGTGTGTCTGTGTGTGTGTGTGTGTGTGTGTGTGTCTGTGTGTGTGTGTGTGTCTGTGTGTCTGCGTGTGTTTGTGTGTCTGTGTCTGCGTGTGTGTGTCTGTGTGTGTGTGTGTGTGTGTGTGTGTGTGTGTCTGTGTGTGTGTGTGTGTGTGTGTCTGCGTGTGTTTGTGTGTCTGTGTCTGCGTGTGTGTGTGTGTGTGTGTGTGTGTGTGTGTGTGTCTGCGTGTGTTTGTGTGTCTGTGTCTGCGTGTGTGTGTGTGTGTGTGTGTGTGTGTGTCTGTGTGTCTGTGTGTCTATAAAACGTATTCACCACAAATAAACCCATCTAAAAAAGAAATTGATCAGTTTTTGGACAACATAACTCTTCCAAAATTATTGGACACTCAAGCAATGGCACTGGATTCGCCACTGACACCAGGTGAACTCCAGGAAGCCCTGATAAGTATGCACAATAATAAGGCTCCAGGTCCAGATGGCTTTCCTGCAGAATTCTACAAAGAATTCTGGTCGATTCTAGCACCAGTTTTCTACAGAACGTTGTTGGAAATTAAAGAAAAGGGCAGACTTCCACCAAATATGAATTCTGCAAACATTAATCTCCTGCTAAAACCAGGCAAAGACCCTGTATATCCCTCAAGCTATCGTCCAATATCCCTTATAAATGTAGACCTTAAAATAATCTGCAAAGCTCTCTCAAAGAGACTGGAGAAAATAACCCCCCTCTTAATTCATCCTGACCAAACTGGTTTCATAAAAGGTAGGCACCCATCAACAAATACACGTAGATTACTTAATTTGATAGACTACTCATACAGTAAAAACCTAGAAACTACAATATTCTCTTTAGACGCAGAAAAAGCATTTGACAGAGTTAACTGGAAATTTCTATTTGCAACTTTACACAAATTTGGTTTTGGATCCTCTTTCATTAACTGGTTAAAAATATTATATAATTCCCCAACAGCTTGTGTTAGAACAAATGACCAGACATCCTCCAGCTTCTGTCTCTTGAGGGGCACCAGGCAGGGATGCCCACTCTCCCCTTCACTGTTTGCAATTTTTATTGAACCACTAGCAGCAGCAATCAGACAGAATTCAGTAATTAAGGGCATAAAATGCAAGAACGTGGAACATAAAATCAGCCTTTATGCGGATGATGTGTTACTCTTTCTCCAAAATTCACAAACCAATATCTCTGGGGTGATTGAATTGATAAACTCTTTTGCAAGAATATCAGATTACTCAATTAACTGGTCAAAATCTACAGTCCTACCGATTAATTGCTCCCTCCATAATTCCTCTTCAACACCACTGCAATCGGGAAATATAAAATATTTAGGTATTAATGTTTCTCCCAAGCTTGCAGATCTAACTAAATTAAACCATATCCCACTTTTAAAGAAGGTAGAAGATGATCTGGCTAGATGGAAATGTCTACCCATATTACTCATGGGAAGGGTTGCCGCTATAAAAATGATGGTCTTACCAAAAATAAATTATTTATTCTCAATGATCCCAACTAAACCGCCACAAGATTGGTTCAGATCTCTAGATTCATGTATGTCCAAATTCCTTTGGAAAAATAAACCCCCACGTATAAGCTTAAAAACACTACAAAAGACCAAGGATAAAGGAGGACTAGAACAACATTCAGCACTACTTCTTAGCCAACAGGCTTCAGTTTATCTCAGGATGGCTAAAACACACCCTCTTAGATGAACCTTGGCTAGATGTAGAACAAGCACTCTGCAATAATCTAGAGATCTCAGACCTACCATTTATCAGCTCAAACATCCAACGACATGAATGCTTTAAAAGCATCAACATCAGCGCTTCTCTGACAGCATGGTGGGAGTTTCTAAAATTGACGGCGTCTTCATTAATCCCATGCAAACGTACACCTATCTGGAACAACCCTGACATATTACAAAACAATAATATGATAAACTTTTCAGATTGGAGTGGTAAAGGAATCAAATATTTAGAACATATACTAGAAGGAACAGAATTTATTTCATTTGACAGACTAGTTACACAATATGGGATCAACAAGAAAAGATTTTTAGAATATCAACAAATTAAATCCATAGTAAAAAAGAAATTTAAACCGGGTCAAGTTGAACTACAAACACCACCAAGTGTGGTTCAATTTCTTACTCTTAAACCCCCCAAATTACTATCCAAAATATACAGAATGCTTTCTAAAACAGATGAATCAATATCACTTCCTATTGCAAAATGGGAAGCGGATTTATCAGTTAACTTAGACCTAAACTTCTGGTCTCAGATTTGCTTAAAAACCTTTCATCTAATTAGAAATCCCAGTCTTCAATTAATTCAATACAAAATATTACATAGAGTGCACTATACAGGTCATTGGATGTTCAAGATGGGCTTTACGTCTACCAACAACTGCTCACACTGCCAAACCAATTCACCGGACAATTATATCCACGCTCTTTGGTTCTGTCCACCAGTTCAGAAGTTTTGGCGTGAGATATGTGAGGACTTATCGAAGTGTCTGAAATGTAACATTCCAACTTCCCCCTTAGTGTGTTTGTTGGGCAGCTTAGATAATGTCACTACAGAAAAGAATATCGCCCATATGGTTTTCACTGCCTTATGCATAGCCAAGAAAACAGTCCTCATGAACTGGAAAAATAAAAACAATCTTAATTCTAACCAATATAGAAATTATCTATTAGATTACATTAGTCTTGATACAGCCTCTGCCACCACATCAGATCAATTGCTCTGGGCTCCTTTGATCAGCTCCATCACCTAGTGGGGGTGGGGGGCATAGTTTGGTCCCGCCTTCACTGTTGTGATTGGTGTGGGGGTAGGGACAGGCTTAGGGCGTCGGGGATCTTATGTGCTGCACAATAATGTTTAACATTTAGTATTTACTGTCATATTCCCATATATCATTGTGATGTTGTTTATTCTATTACTCTTGTTCTCTTCTGCTTGCTTTCTTTTTTCTTTCTCAGCAGGTGATCCAGGTGATTGATATATGCATTTTTTTTTCTGCTCATTCTGTTGGTTTTTGTCTTTTGCCCTTCTCCCCCGTCCCTCTTCTCAGCTGTTTCTCTTTCCCTCTTTCTTTCTCCCCTTCTTTCCCCCAGTCAAGTCTGTCCCGTATTCAGTAAGTGAAAATAAAATAAACAATAAAAGGTGAATCAAATGGACCATTACGGCAAGGCTGGGATGGTCAGTTTGGTAAAGTAAATCCGTTGGGCATCTTTCTTTGCCTTTAGACAACAATTCTGATGCAAAAGAGCCAAACGGGACAGGCAAAAAAAAATAAAATAAAAAATACCCGTGTAGGTGTGGACACAGCGTAAAAGAGTTAGTAGTTTATTTTATTACTACCTGTAATTTATTGCAGATTACTTGTATTTGCTTAATTATTTACTAAATGTTTGAGGTGTGAAATAAACCGCAATGGAGCAAAATATGGGCGTGTGTGGTTGGAGGATGTGTTAGTGCGTGTGCACGCGCGGGGGGGCGCGAACATTTTTCTTGTAAAACAAAGGGGGGGCCAGCAAAAAAAGTCTGGGAACCACTGGTATAAGACCTTTCAGAGTCTTATATTCTATCTCCTTTTTGTTGTCTTTATAGAAGGCCAGCGAAATGGCTGGAGACATGATGGTACACTCAAAAGAATGAATGAGGTGGATTGTTCAGTGTATATTAATTATTTTCATTTTACTTAAAATATATGTTTTTGGTAAGTTAAAATATGTTTTTCTAATTAAGTCTACGTAATTGTGTCTATTATTGTGTGTACAGAATACTAATGTGTTACTTGATGGCATAACATTTAAGTTAATTAGGATCGATATACTTCGTATATCCACAATGTGGCAGTAATGCAAAAACAGTTGCAATAAAACTGCAAAGAACAACAGGGTTTCAGGGCTTGGGCCTGCTCATGCGCAAGACTTCAAATTTAACTTAAAAACGTTGTTTTTGGCGCCAAGCTGCTGTTTCTTTTTTTTCCAAATAAGTTGGATGTACTTAATTCATTTGTGTGGAACCTGCTGACAAAATAGATTTATGTGAAACTAATTAGTAAAGCACAAGGTGGCTGAAAATATAATATTTGAATTAATCTAACTTAAATTTCACATTTTACTACCACAAATAAGAAATGTGCTTAAAAATTAATCTAAACTATCTCACCTGTAAATACATCATTTATGTTCATACAACACAACTTGATTTAGGTAGTCTTAAATATCTCCTGTTAATCCTAAGGAGTTTTTTTAAAATTAGATGACCTAAAGGTTTTTGCTTTAAACTAACATAATGTAATTTCGTGGAACCTGTTGACAAAATAATTGTAATTAAAGTCAACGTTTCATTTTGTTTGAGTGTAGGATGTGAGCAGTTGGTGATGTTTGCTGATGATATTCCTGGAGGAGCTTTAGAAATCATTTGAAGTGTTTAATGAACATAATATATGACAAAGAGTACAAGGAAAAAAAATTCTCAAGGAGGGAGGGGTCAACATGGGGCTAGAAGGGGGTGAATAACAGCCTGTTTAAAATATGGAGGGACACATTTAAGGATTATTCATTACCTTAAGAGTAAATGGTGTGTGAGACCTTTTTGAACAGTGAAGTTGCTAAAGTGTCAAATGGGCAAAACAATGGCTTCATTTTATCAACCAAACTGATGAGACTGTTCAGAGAGGTGGCAGGTGTCTCTGTGTGCAGGCAGGAATAGGACCCAAAGTGCAGACTCACAGCAGGCAAAACTGTATTTCAAAACTCAGCTTTCATTGCTGGAGGGCAAAACGTAACAAAAATCCAAATAAACTTACATGAGCAGGCAGACAGAACACACAGCATAAATGAGAGTAGATCACAACACAGACACAGAAACACAGGGCTTAAATACACAGAGGGAGCAATCAGGGAATGAATAACAGGAGGGAAACACAGTTGGGGCAAATCAGGCCTAACGAGACAGGGGAAGCAAAACCAGATGCACTTACATGAGACAGACTTTCAAAGTAAAACAGGAAACATAACACAGACGTGAACTTGACAAGGGGCTACAGCTGACAGGGGAGACAGAGCAACTAGAGAACACAGAGACATAAACCATAAGACAGAACTCAAAGAAACCAAAGGAGGCTGGACCAGACGAGGAGGGTGGCGCTGCAGGCGACGGCGTGGGAGCCGCAGGTGGTGGCGCTGCAGCGGAGACAGGTTGCTGGACGGACCCCTCGGACCCCTCGGACCCTCCAGCGGAGGCGAACAAAGGCTGGTGCGGTTCTCCAGAACCCCCAGCGGGAACAGAAGGCTGGACGGGCCCCTCGGACCCTCCAGTGGAGGCAGAAGGCTGGACGGGCCCCTCGGACCCTCCAGCAGGACCAGGTTGCAGAACAGATGACTGGGGAGAGGAGTGGCGGTGGCGATGTTTCCTTCTGGAAGAGGGAACCGGTGGAGAAATGGAGACGACCTCCTCATCCTCCGACCACATAGCCGCCAGGGAAAAGGCAGGCGAAAGGACAGGCGAACAAGGTCCCGGCTGGCGTGAGGAAGGAGAGGAAGTCCGTGGCAGCGTTGAGGCAGGTGGAGAGTGTGTTGTCCTGGGTCAGCGGTAAAGAAGTGGAGGTGGAAATAGAGAGAGCAAGCTCGCCAGCCCGGACTTGCTCCCTCCAGGCAGCTATGGAGTTGCCCAGCACAGTGTCTGTAGAAAGCTGAGTTAGCCGAGGGTTGCTCCGAATGACAGCGTCTACTGCGCTTAGCCCAACCGCCATGGTCCTTAAATCCTTGGACTGGGCAATGCCGTCAAGAAGCTTAATCATCCGCTCCATCTCAGCGTTAAACTCAAAGGCTGAAGAGTCGCAGGGTCCATGTTCTGGTCGCGATCTTCTGTCAGGTGTCGCTGTGTGCAGGCAGGAATAGGACCCAAAGTGCAGACTCACGGCAGGCAAAACTGTATTTCAAAACTCACGTTTTGCCCTCCAGCAATAAAAGCTAACAAAAAGCCAAAAAGTAGTGATATGATGTTCTGTATCGAGGCTTCGGAGCGTGTGTCGAGTAATGGAGGGGGCGTTTCCGCGATGCGCATATCGAGGCTTGCTTCATTTATGGGAGGAGCTGAAAATGATGACGTCCGAAGCCTCGCTGCCCGGCTGTACCACGTGACTGGTTCATGAAGTGGTTCGAACTTTGCCGCGAGATATGACAGCGATATAAACCCTCAGACTTCAATCAAAATGTGGGTGTTTGATGGAGAGTTGTTAGTGAGAGTTTGGAGACAGTTTGGAGGTTTATGAGAGTGAGGAGAGAAAGTCAGGAGAGAATGGAGCCAGCTAAGAAGAGGAGGATGTCCTCCCCTGTGTGGGAACATTTTGATCTTATTCCTCCCAACAAGGTATGTAAATTTCTACAGAAGATGTATTTTCATAATACTGATGGTGCAATACAATTTATGTTAAGCAGTCTGTACTTTTGTACAAGGTGAAGTGTTTGCTATGTGCCAGGGAGCTGGGATATAACAACAACACCTCATCCATGCTTAGGCACTACAGAGCTTTGCATGAGAATAAGGGGAACACCGATTGTGGAGCAAGACCAGGTGAGCCATCAAATGCCATGATAATATAGCATGCAGTAATGTTACTAAATGATATAACAATATTATACAACTGTTATAAGTTACGTGTGTGATATTTATATCTGTGCTTTGTCTTTATTGTCTTTCCTCAGGAGAACAATCTCCAATAGATGAAGACCTGGTCAGCATGGTGATTGAGGACTCCCAGCCATTTAGCATTGTGGAGGACAAAGGATTCAAAAGATTTGTTAAATCATTAAATCCTAGCTATGTTCTCCCCACTAAAAAGGTCATAAAAGCAGTGAAAATTTAGTTTTTACAGAATAAAATGTGAACAGGCAGGACTGAGGCTCAAAGCCTCAGTGTGTAGCTGTCCATACCTCAACGTTACAAAAGCACAACCACTGTCCACACCCCAACCACACCTCACCTCACAGTAAATGATCATTTCCATTTCAAGCATTTCCAAATAATCATTTCCCATACTGCCAGTATAAATATACACAGTATACTGCCATCACTACAATATACATGTTTTACACACTCCTTTTGTTGTTGACATTTACAGGCTGTGTGCAAAAGGCCACACTCTTCAAATTCATGCCAACTAATATTTTTACGTCCAGTAGGTGTCCTGCTAGAGCAAATGAAGCTTCAAGAAGCTTTGTGCTGGGGTGAACCAATTGGATGAAAAGCTTCAGTGCTTCATGAAGCTTCATCTGCCCATCACTGCCAAAACACCAAATAAACTTACATGAGCAGGCAGACAGAACACACAGCATAAATGAGGGTAAATCACGACACGGACACAGAGAAACACAGGGCTTAAATACACAGAGGGCGCCATCAGGGAATGGGTAACAGGAGGGAAACACAGTTGGGGCAAATCAGGCCTAACGTAACAGGGGAAGCAAAACCAGACGCATTTACATGAGACAGACTTTCAAAGTAAAACAGGAAACATAACACAGAGACGTGAACTTGACAAGGGGATACAGCTGACAGGGGAGACAGAGCAACTAGAGAACACAGAGACATAAACCATAAGACAGAACTCAAAGAAACCAAAGACTAGAAATGATAAATATAATAAACTCAAAAACCCTGGGCCAACGACCCAGGCATCCTAACAAGAGGTTGGTGCAAAGAGTGATGAGCAGCTAATATGTTCTTGATATTATGGGTCTCATTAACACAGAAAGGTTTCACACTCTTTATTTGACTGAACAGTTGGAGCAGGACGTGCAGACGTGACAATGTTTCTGATTGTGTCAAATAAAACTTCTGAATTCTCTTGCTGTTTGGATAAAATACGTGGCCTTCACATTTGTGATATTATTAGAAGAATGTAAGAGCTCTTTATATCACAAAGATGCAAGTTTATTCTTTGATTGTTTTTTCTGTTGGGAACAAAACATTTTTACAACAATTTGTTGTTCTATAAGGATCGTGGTCCTTGATGGACCTACACTGACCTCATGTCAGATTTGTAGATAGATTTAGCCTATGTTTCTATTTTCAAACCCTTTAAGCTGAGAGAACATTTCATTTACAGCTTGTTTTAAGTGTGATAGAGACTCAGTCCTGGGGGGAATACCCTTTATATGTGCAGGTGTACAGAACTAAAACTGCTGAGTGGAACTGCATGCATTGCACAGAAACGTGCACAGTTCCTGTTACTGTAGAGAATCCCATATTTGCTTTATTAGACTGTAGGACAGAAACCCCAGGGGAAACCGTGGGTTAGCTGACCAAGTTAATAACAAGCTTTGTGTGGCTGTTTGTCCTGATCACCAGTGTTGGGTAAGTGAACTTAGATAACGAACAGAAACCCTGAGTATGCCAAACTCACTTCACTGCATAGGGCCCAGTTACACTGCTGTGTAAATGAAACACTTTAATGATTGGTTATGTGTCAGTACTATTAGAACAGCTGACACATACCTTCTCTAAAGACCAGGTTTTTATGGCTTTTAACCCCAAAACATGCTACGCCAAAAAGCAGTCCACCCACAGTCCCCCGGCACAGATTAGTAATACACTATTAGAGTAGTAATACACCAGTAAGTGCCAGGATGATTGTCCTGTTTTATACATCAAGGAAACCAAACAACCTCTGGCCAAGCACATGGCTTAAGGCAGAAGAGCTACCTCATTATCACCATCATTGATTATTATGTCTAAAGCTGGGTTACATCTTAAACTAATTGAGCTAATTTAAGTTAGAATTTAACTTCTATATAAAAAGAACTTTACAGGTACTTTAAAATGACTAAACCACAAAAACAACACATGCTATTGTAAAGTAAGTGCAGCTTTGATTTAATATTACACTGCGTTCACATGCTTATTTTTTGCATAGACATTTAGACATGATGATTTGTTTTTTGTATGTACATTTATTCACTGACTGTTTTCATTCATTGTTACTGATCTCTTTGGCAGTTCATCCATTCCTATATGCATTTGTACTTGACGCGTCAAAGTAAAAATAGATAAATAATAATGATGATAATTTACTATTATTATTATTATTATTGCAGCCACAGGTAGGTGGCAGTAATGCATCTCTATAGTCGTTGTCAGCCGCCGATACAGAAGAAGAAGACTTCGTCCGAAAGACCGTGGAGCGCAGGCCGGTCGTTGTGTCCCAGTCATGGCGGGTTTCAGTAAATATCTGACAGCTAGGAACTCCTCCATAGCGGGCAGCATTTTGTTTGTGTTCGTGCTGCTGAAGCACAGGAAGCGGACCAAGTCAAACAGGTAAGCGGCTGCTGTGTGTCGCTCAGCAGCTGGTTGTCAGCGACAGTCATGCTACTGAGGAGCGGCTAGCAGCTGACAGGCGACCTGCCGCTGCTCGGCGCTCCCGAGGCTCCTTTCTAAGCAGGCACGTTTTCTGTGTGCTCTTCGGGGTCCTCTTGTTTCGGCATACATCCCAACACGAACAGAAATAACGTGTTCCCGACACACTGTCGCACAGCCAGAATTCTGTGGCTTGGTGTCTTCTACTGTTTCTTTCTCAGTAATGTCGTACTGTCAGCCAAAGTTGTGTGTGTAATCTAATAAGCTAGTGTGTAGTTATCTGTCAGCCACGACAGCAGTAACCCCGCTGGCAGGTGACGTGGTGAATGTTGTGGGAAAGAGGTCGCTCTGAGGCGGTGAAGGCTGAGGCTGTAGTCCCGTGTGTGAGTCCTGTAAACGGGCCTCATGCTACAGGATGGCAGCGGAGGCCACAGTTACCAGCGTGTTTATCGTTTAATGCCCTGTTTTTCAGAGGAAGCTCAGACCTGGTGCTGAACACGCAGGTATGTTGAAACACCCTGAGCGGAGTGTCCAAAGTCTACATAATACTTAGTTTGGTGCATTTAATTCTTGTCTGAACCTCTTCATGCAGAAGGATGGCAAAAAAGATCGCGCAGCTGTGGACAAAGTTTTCTTCCTCCGGATCCTCCGGATCCTCCGGGTCTTGGTGCCTCGCGTTTTCTGCATGGAGGTAAGAGTGGACTCGAACCAGCGACCGCCTGCACTCACTGCTCTCTTCATATAGGTGCTTTGGTTCGACTCCAGGCCAGTGGACAGTTCATCATGCCGGTGTAGACATGCTGCACATTTCTTCTGATCGCGGCCCTTACATGGATGTTGCGTTTGAAGGCTTCATGCATGGTGTACACACTGCATCCTTTATTCTAGAAACTAGCAGAAGAGCCAGTACAGACCCTCACATATCTGTAGGACCTCCCAGAATACAAAGCGTACGTGGCTCCGGAAAGTTCCGGATCAGCAGGTTGCTTTGGTTCGTGTCACAGTGAGGTTACTGTGTTCACATCATTGTCAGTGAAATGAACACAGCAGGTGTATGAATATGGTACTCTGACAGTAATGACCTGATGATAAGGTCGTAGTGATACCAGCTCTTCATCTTTGCTTCCTTCTGGTCAGCATTATGTTGAAGGCACCTGTTGCCAGTCCTCCCATTGAAACGTACTGGTGCCCGTGGTGTTCGATTGGCCGCTCTCTGACATTTTCATGGTTATTGGTATTAAATTGTGATTCTAGTTTTGTGACAGCCCTAATCACTGAGGCCTTTCACCTATTTGACCAGTGATGACTGGGCCAACCATAAACATTGAGTCTGGTAATGGTTGAAAGATACTGGGAAACAGTTTCCACAGCGTTGCTGTGATTGCAGCAGAGCCCTTTGACACAGAGACAATAACTCCACAAGTCAAGGTCGCCGCCACATGGCTGCTCCTGGTCTCGTCTTATCTCATCAGTTCATTAGATACGAGCAGAGTCAAAGGTAGGACCATAAACATCTGCAGTCTTTTACACACTAACCAGTCTGTGGGCGCTGTCTCCCCTCTCCTCCACAGGCTGGCTACCTGATGTTTATTGCTGCCATGCTGGTGGCCAGAACCTACTGTGACGTGTGGATGATCCAGAACGGGACCATGATCGAAAGGTCAGGCTTCAGTGTTTACGATGTTTCTTTGTGTTACAGGAGTAAATCAGACGACACAACAAAGATGAGACGGTGATAAATCACTAGAGTGGGGGGCGGGGCAGTGTGTGGTCGTAGCGTCGGCGATGTTGATGCCCTACCAGGCCGAAGCAGAGCAGGGGGCGTTCCCGGCTTTCTCTGCTGCTGCTCACACAATGAAAGTTTGAAAACGTAACGTGGATTCTGCTTTGCTGTCTTTACAGGAACTGATGACTGTGTTTTGGTTCTTCACAGTGGTATTATAAGCAGAGACAGCTGTGTGTTCAACACGCACTTTTGTTCCTACATGTCAGTCATACCAGGGGTAACTGTCAACAAGTGCTGTGTTAGAAGAAGCCATTAACATGGTAGCTCTAACATCTGCTTTGTGTGCGGTCTGTGAGGTACAACGCTGACCTGTGGTCGTCATGGGGACGTGTAACATCCTGGCACAGGTTCACTGGAATGCTGTTCAGTGTGTGCTCATTACTCCGGCCGCCGGCTCTGGATCAGCTGGCTCGACCTGCAGCTGGTCAGACGTGGCGTGTAGTATGAACTTGTTCTGCTTCAGAGACTGTGTGCGCCGTTTCACGTGTCACATGACCCTGGCACACAAAGCGCTGCGTACGAGTGCTGCATCTTTGTAGGAGCAGTGAAAGGCGCTGCATTGTTGAGAAGCGCCTGAAGCTGAGTTTTTCAAACGCAGACTTGTTCTGTGTGCACTCTGCAAATGTCAGAAACCCAGGAGAGAGAGAGCTGGGCGGGACCCAGATGTGCTTTGATCCATGTCTTCACGGTGGAGACCGTCACGCTCTGATCCCGGAGTCGAAGCTGCTGGAGAGCAGACTGAACTACTGTTGATTATAGATTTGATATTGCTGCAGCTGTTGAATTACGAGCACACACTGCACTTGGGTTTGGGCTGCCATATTTTGTTATTTTTCTGTGCGATTAGGTGGATCTGACAAATATTTGTAATGTATGTAACAAATGCAGTTTACACATGGCCCAGTGATGCCTCAGAGTCGGGCCTCTGTGCACAGCAGCTAATAACATGGAAATGCATAGATTGAGTAGTGTTCCAGTGTTGCTCCGTGTCAGGATCCACCGTCCTCTTTGTGTCACATCATAAATTGCACACAGCAAGCTTCAGTGTTTGTCTCTGACCTTGGCTTTGTTTGCTCATCTTTGTTCTTGTTGTGGTTTGCAGTGCAATTATTGGTCGTTCCACTAAAGATTTCAAGATCTGCTTGTTGAAGTTTATTGAATTCATGCCAATTGTAAGTGTGAACTCTGGAGTCCTGAGGTTTGTGACACCCACGTTGATTTCATGCTCCCACATCCCATCATCACACTAGCATGATCTGCTTGGCTAACTGTGTGACTGACTGCTTTTCATGGCACAGAAACTGGTGTAATTATCACACTGACATAAACTGAGCATGGCTGATTGTCTGTAGTTTGCATGGCTTTCATCACCTCGAGCTGTGTTCCTGCACGCTGTTCTCCTGGGAGCTTTCTTTGAATGTCTGACTGGCTGTTTCCAGATATCCTTGGTGAACAACTTCCTGAAGTTTGGTCTGAATGAGCTGAAGCTGAGGTTTCGTGAGAGGCTAACCCAGCATCTCTACAACCAGTACCTGCAGTAAGTACACCAGTGATGCTGTGCTCGTCGTGTGCAGAGGGTTTCACCTTCAGTGCATGTGAGACACTGACAGCAGCAGGGTTAGGCTGCTGTATTTAAACTTCAGTGAAACGAGTGGCTTTGTTTGCTAAATCTGGGGAGCAGATGTGAGACGGTGTCAGTCGGCTGTGGTGTTGAAGCCTCTGTGTGCCTGTGGTCACTGAACACCTGGAGCATGTTGTTCAAATGCATGTAAGCCAGGCCTGTGTGGCTGCAGCGTTCTCTTGTTTGCTACTATCAGCTCGGCACTACTGAACTTTGACCCTGCAGATGTAACTGAGGAGAGCCAAAGCAAACAGCGTCAGCCTCTCTTCCATCACAGGGACTCTGACCCGACTCGTGGTGATTAGAGCTGTTGTGTGATTGCTGCACTCTGTTTCCTGCTTCTTCAGAGGTTACACTTACTACAAAATGGGAAACTTGGACAACCGTGTAGCCAACGCAGACCAGCTGCTGACACAGGATGTGGAGAAGTTCTGCAACAGTGTGGTGGATCTGTACTCCAACGTCAGCAAGGTACTCCATACATGTTAATGATCAATCAGCTGCACTCCCCCATCATGCAGGTGTAATTCGGCCACAGTGGGATGTAAATCCACTGTACACATCAGAGTATCATCACCCCGTGGGGCGGGTGGATGGAGAGCAAGGTGACACCGCAGAGTCAAACTGATATCATGGATATATGTAGTAAAAACCTCTGACTGCAATAATTTAACAAGATCGTCGCCTGGGCTTTGAAATGGATAGCAGAGGTGTGGTTACCAGGAGGCTGAGGGTGCAGTGGTGGGAGGACTGGGCCACATCACACCGTTCACTGTGATACCAGTATAATGTGCAGAGCTGGCTGAGTTTCTGTCCGTCACATAGGCACCGAAGCACTTTTTTTTTGTAGAACATGCAAGCGGCCGTCGTTATTACCGTCTTTTTCACAAAAGAAGCCACACTTAAAATCAATCCTTTGATTTTCTCAAAAATCGACAGCGCGCCTTATGTATGAATTCTGGTTGTGCTTACTGACCTCAAACCGATTTTATGTCCACGGCGCTCATGTCAAAATGTTTCAGTACAACTTTGCTAAGCTACGAAGCCGCAGACTGGAGCCTGGTGGAGTGATGCGCACTGTGATACGCACTGTGATACGCACTGTGCTTCAACATAATATTACAGTATTGTGTGCATAAGGAGCCCAAATGGCTCCTGTTAAGACATGTGCATGAAGTGGATTTTAAAGTCCATCAGTGGCGCAGTCGATCATGAGAACAGAGCAGCTGTGAGAGAATTCAACATTAATGAATCGATGGTACGAAGTGCAGGAAGCAAGAAGAACGAGTCAAGTTTGGTTTTCTTATAATCCCAAAAAAGACATGTTTGACTTATTTATTGGGCACACTGCAAAGCAGCTCTTTAGCTAGTGTGGATATACATGCTGAGGATATGTCGGCCAGTTTCCACTGGAAATGCCTTTTGGTTAAGCTGTTGCATTGTTGTACAGCTGCACATAAAACAGCTGCTTGTTCAAGTGAAAAAGTATTTTGTCTCGCGCCAGTTATATCGTTATCGCACATTTTCAAATATATGGTGATAAATATTTTTGGCCATATTGCCCTGCCCCAGTGGTGGGGCTGCCCTCTACCACGTGGGCGGGGCTTTCTGTGCGGGACGTGTTTGCGTCTGTAGCTACAGCTGTTCACTTTCTGTTTGGTGTCTCTGCAGCAGCTCTGGACTCGTGAGGCCTGCTGTGGCGTTTCCCTGTGTCTAACTCTTTCCTGTTTGTGTCCTGCAGCCTCTGTTAGATATTGGCCTGTACATCTTCAAACTGACAAGTGCCATCGGTGCCCAGGTAAGCAAGTTTCCAAGAAATGTCTTTATTTTGGGATGGAACGAGTACAATGATTCCTGTTGGTTCTCAGGTCTGTGTGATCAGCACTGTCAGCTGTAGGCTTGTCTGGGCTGGTTGTAGCAGGACTCCTGAGTCAGCAGAAATCACCTTCCTCCTCATCATGAAACGCTTCCTGTCTTTCCCTCTGCTACAAATCACCCTGACATCTGCATCTCCTCCATCTAGCTGTCCAACAAGAGGAGAGCTGCTGCTTGAAGCCCTCTGTGTACATGTGTGCTCACACAGCTTTCTTCCACAGTATGACTGTTGTGCGTTACCACAGCTCCCATTGTGTGCTTCCACAAAGACATGCTTCTGGCCTTCCCTTCTTTAGGCATCTGTCAGTGTGCATGTTTCTTTAATTTGTGCGTTGGAGGACAGAGCTTGGTCCAAAGCCTGCGATGGCTGAAGGTCGGTGGGTCGATCGCTGTCTGGTCCAACATAAACACCTAAAGTTCTCCTTCTGAACTCAAACAATCCCGAGGTTGTGCTACTGTGTTGTACCAGAATAAACGTGTCTAACCAGAGTTCAGGTGGCCTCCAATAGTACTGAAGTATTTCTACTCAATCAAAGGACTGTCGAAGTCGTTTTTGACCAGGATATTTCCTCCAGTGAGGGTCCACCTCCTTACATCTGTTACGTCTTCTCATTGTTTGCCGCGGGCACATCTTAAGCTCAGGTGTGCTGCTGTCTCTGTATTCATCATCACCTAGGGTCCAGCCAGCATGATGGTCTACCTGCTGATCTCAGGGCTGTTCCTGACCAGATTAAGGAGGCCAGTAGGCAAGATGACCGTGACTGAGCAGCGTTACGAGGGCGAGTACCGCTACGTGAACTCTCGCCTCATCACCAACAGGTAAGCCTGTCAGCCACTCGTCTGTTACTGTGCAGGCCTGGCGTGTTTGTTAACGATGCATCTTCTCATCAGTGAGGAGATTGCCTTCTACAATGGGAACAAGAGGGAAAAACAGACCATTCATAGCGTTTTCCAGAAACTGGTGAGTAGCCCTGGGTTACCCAGGCTGAGGGACTGTGCTTGACCTCAGTAAGTACTCATGTAGAGAAACTTAGAAGATGCAAACATTTTGCTTTTGAAGGATGAAACCAGTAAAGCAGGAGAAATGTCCAGTTCCTGGTAACTAGAGTGAATATGGGAGTGTAATCCAGACTGTCCTTCCAGGTGGACCACCTGCATGACTTCATCTTCTTCCGGTTCTCTATGGGTGTCGTGGACAGTATAATTGCTAAGTGTAAGTAGCTGTTTTGCTGACGTGCTCCTCGTCCAGTCCTCCACCGAGCATCAGTAACAGCCTGTAACAGAATGAAGCCATTTTCATCACGTTCACCCCAACAACATAAAGCGTCGTCCTGTGTGTGCACGTGCTGTTCCTTTGCAGATCTGGCCACCGTGGTGGGATATCTGGTGGTTAGCCGGCCGTTCCTGAACCTTTCCCATCCACGGCACACACACAGCACACACTCGGAGCTGCTGGAGGTGAGCGGAGCTGTACTGTAACTTAACACGCGTCTGAAAGAGTACTTTATAAATCCTGACATTTGTTAAAGCCGCGATGATCTAGATTACAAATGTAATAATGAACTGTAGCTTCTGTCAGCATCGCTAGAACAACCTTGACTTTGTCCTCTGATAGTACTGTGGCAGCAGGAGGTACAGTCTGAGGTGTAACCTGGCAGCATCAGACGGGACGAACAGGTGTTACGTTGAGTTTGGGTCAGGTGATCGTGGGATTGTGGCATTAACAGGGAGAGGGGGGCTCAAAAAAGACTTTTCTTTCTTATTCTCATTTAAAATGTCTCGCTTTTATTAAATAATTATCTGAATCTTACAAAGTGGTGATCGGATTAAATGTATAGAAGTCCATTACTGTATATAGGAGCTATTACGTCTAATATACTCTAGTAAGCTACAGTACTTTGGGAACCATCTGTGCAGTTCTGTTGAAGAACGATGTTGAATCCACAGATATTGTAGAAAAATTGATTTCTGTGCTTTGGTTTTACATGTGCATTAAATTAAAGTTGATTATGTCGATTAAGCATTGTGAGGTGGACGGTGGTTACCTAATATTGTTGCTATAAGTTGGCGACCCTGTTAGTTAGTTTAATATTTCTGCTAAGTACTCTTTAAAATACCAGAATAGGGAGGATGGTGCAGGTTTAACTTTATTAGATTGATCAGTGTTGCTGAACTATAAGATGTTTTGGCTGCAGTGTATTCTGTGTATAACAGAATAGCTTCAGTCTCTTGTTTTTAAAAACTTGAGTATGAACTTATACAAAATGCAGCAAGATATTTATAAAAAAGACACTATATCAGATTAATTTAGGTATCGGCAGATATCCAAATTTGTGGTATCGGACATAAAAAGTGTTCTGGTGCCATGTGTAGTGTGGCACTGCAGACCTGTGGCTTTCTATTCAATGGTAAGGATGCGTTTCAGGTCATTATGTAACAAACAGGAAAGTAAAGTAAACACTTCTGTGCAATATGTGTGATGCATTACACTTTAGAGCACCAACTCTAACACTGATCACAGCAAAGAGGGGACATGCAGCATGCAATTATATTGCACACTATGCTGCGATGCTGTTGACTCTCAGAGCGGAGTTATATATGGATCATGGAATGGGAATTCCCACTGGTGTGTCCAGCCTCCTGTGGCAACAGTGGAGTATCTGGAGGATGAAGTGTTGCCTTTAAATGGCTCCGTGCTTCAGTCTATCTGCTGCCAGGCTCCGCCTCCAACTATCCGGGAGCTCCGTGCCGACTGATTCCAGATCTGTGAAAGGGTCCATGATTGATTTGATTTTTCAGGGTGTCTGTGAACTCGGATTCTGTCCTGATCATTTTCATGTCTGTCCAACGATGTGGCGTCCCTTCAGTCCTCATGTTAGACGTCCAGCATAATTAGTTTTCACACGTAGATTTAATGCTTTATTAACTGTATGTTTATGCTGCAGTCGGGACGTGCAGCAGGAGCGCAGCTTTAACAAACTGCTGTAGTAATGTTTGGGCTTTGAGGTTTGACTGATTGCTGTTCGTAGGACTACTACCAGAGCGGCAGGATGCTGCTGAGAATGTCCCAGGCCCTGGGCAGGATTGTTCTGGCTGGCCGGGAGATGAGCCGGCTCTCAGGGTGAGTGTGCAGAAGGGGGAGCTGTGCTTTGAGCCAATATTTCCTTAGAGCTTAGATTTGACTGCTCATCTTTAAATGGATAATAATGTCCTACAGCACTGGCATGATGAGCGCTGGCTGTCTGGGTTGTGTAGTGTGTTTCCAAACACAGCTGGTGTGCTGTTCACTGAGGATGTGTTGAATTGTGCCCCCGACAGGTTCACGGCTCGTATCGTTGAACTGATGAAGGTGCTCAAGGACCTTAATGCTGGCAAATACGAGCGCACCATGGTGTCCCAGCAGGAGAAGGGTACGCATGAGTCCTGATGTACTGTGAAGTGGATTTGCGACAGCTGCCATCATCATTTGTTTTTCCGCTGTGTTTAGAAGCAGATGCTGCAGAGAAACTGGTCCCGGGCAGTGGTCAAATTATTAACAAAGACAACCTCATCAAGTATGTGCTGCTTGTGTGGTTTCACTTTGTGCTTTAGTGCGATATCGAGTGTGATTTATGTTTTCCTCTCTGCAGATTTGAGAATACTCCCCTAGCAACACCCAATGGAGACATCCTGATCAGAAATCTTACGTTTGAAGTAAAGTGTGCATGCATTACCTCATCTCCATCGAGTACTACGACATGTTTTAGGATCAAATACTTATTTCACTCAGTGGTGTGCTGACACAGTTCAAACTTTTCGTGGCTGCATGTATGTGTGATGCTGTCTACCTGAGATCAGCCGGGGCTCAGATAGCTTTGTCCCTGTGTCTGATGTTCAATGGGACGTTGTGTAGACGCTGTTCTCTCTTTTCTGAAGGTGAAGTCTGGCACTAATGTTCTTGTGTGTGGACCCAACGGCTGTGGGAAGAGCTCCCTGTTCAGGGTGCTGGGAGAGGTAGGGCTGCACCATCAGTAATCAGTTTAATCTCAAGCTGGTTTTACTTTTATGATGTGGATTTATTTGGTTGTGCTTTAGCTGTGGCCTCTGTTTGGTGGGCATCTGACAAAACCTGAGAGGGGGAAGCTTTTCTACGTCCCACAGGTGAGTCTTCAGGAGGCGATGTGTGAGCTTTACTTTAACTCTGATGCAGTTTGAGGAAGATGGTCTCTAAAAATGAGACGGGATAAAACACAACACTGTCAGAGTTTATTTATAGACTACTCCAGAGTCTCACTGGCTTCCTGCACTTTTCACAACCTCCCTGTTCACCAGGAGCATGCTAGTGTGTTAAAGCCTCCTGTGTGTAAACACAGGTCTGAGCGATTCTTCAGTAGATGCTCATTTCATGCCCAAATATTGTTTGGAGTGTAGGTCTCTGCGGAGATGTTACCCACAACACGTTTAAGGGTCAGCTTGGAAAGCACAGCATTAATGCATCCCTTCACAAGTCCTCCTCTGTTTCTGTCCAGAGACCCTACATGACTCTGGGTTCTCTGAGGGACCAAGTCATTTACCCCGACACCCATGAAGAACAAAAAAGGAAAGGCATCTCTGATCAGGTACGACACTGCAGATTTCCTCCACACTGCCACTGTGTATGTGTGTATGACTCTATATTTGTGTACAGGTGCTGAAGGAATACCTGGATAATGTTCAGCTGGGTCACATCCTGGACCGGGAGGGCAGCTGGGATACTGTCCAGGACTGGATGGACGTTCTCAGTGGAGGGGAAAAACAGAGGATGGCTGTAAGGACTCAGTTGTACCTCTCCACATGCTGAAAAGCACACACCAGCCATTGGTTTGCATATTCATGCTGAACAGCCATAAACATGTGTTAAACTCTTCAGGCCTCCACTGTCACCTCCACTGTCACCTCCACTACTGTCAACTCTACTGTCACCTCCACTGACACCTCCACTGTCAACTCTACTGTCACCTCCACTGACACCTCCACTGTCACCTCTACTGTCACCTCCACTTTCACCTCCACTGACACCTCTACTGACACCTCCACTGACACCTTTACTGTCACCTCCACTGACACCTCCACTGACACCTCCACTGTCACCTCTACTGTCACCTCCACTTTCACCTCCACTGACACCTCTACTGACACCTCCACTGACACCTTTACTGTCACCTCCACTGACACCTCCACTGACACCTCTACTGTCACCTCCACTGACACCTCCACTGTCACCTCTACTGTCACCTCCACTTTCACCTCCACTGACACCTCTACTGACACCTCCACTGACACCTTTACTGTCACCTCTACTGACACCTCCACTGACACCTTTACTGTCACCTCCACTGACACCTCCACTGACACCTCTACTGTCACCTCCACTGTCACCTCCACTACTGTCAACTCTACTGTCACCTCCACTGACACCTCCACTGTCAACTCTACTGTCACCTCCACTGTCACCTCTACTGACACCTCCACTGACACCTCCACTGACACCTTTACTGTCACCTCCACTGACACCTCCACTGACACCGCTACTGACACGTCCACTGACACCTCCACTGTCACCTCCACTGTCACCTCCACTGACACCTCCACTGACACCTCCACTGACACCTCCACTGACACCTCCACTGTCACCTCTACTGACACCTTTACTGACACCTCTACTGTCACCTCCACTGTAACCTCCACTGACACCTCCACTGTCACCTCTACTGTCACCTCCACTGACACCTTTACTGACACCTCTACTGTCACCTCCACTGTCACCTCCACTGACACCTCCACTGACACCTCTACTGTCACCTCTACTGACACCTCTACTGTCACCTCCACTGTCACCTCCACTGTCACCTCCACTGTCACCTCTACTGACACCTCCACTGACACCTCCACTGTCACCTCCACTGTCACCTCCACTGACACCTCCACTGACACCTCCACTGACACCTCCACTGACACCTCCACTGTCACCTCCACTGACACCTCCACTGTCACCTCTACTGACACCTCCACTGACACCTCCACTGTCACCTCCACTGTCACCTCCACTGACACCTCCACTGACACCTCCACTGACACCTCCACTGACACCTCCACTGTCACCTCTACTGACACCTTTACTGACACCTCTACTGTCACCTCCACTGTAACCTCCACTGACACCTCCACTGTCACCTCTACTGTCACCTCCACTGACACCTTTACTGACACCTCTACTGTCACCTCCACTGTCACCTCCACTGACACCTCCACTGACACCTCCACTGACACCTCTACTGTCACCTCTACTGTCACCTCTACTGTCACCTCCACTGTCACCTCCACTGTCACCTCCACTGACACCTCTACTGTCACCTCCACTGTCACCTCCACTGACACCTCCACTGACACCTCCACTGACACCTTTACTGACACCTCTACTGTCACCTCCACTGTCACCTCCACTGACACCTCCACTGACACCTCCACTGACACCTTTACTGACACCTCTACTGTCACCTCCACTGTCACCTCCACTGACACCTTTACTGACACCTCTACTGTCACCTCCACTGTCACCTCCACTGACACCTTTACTGACACCTCTACTGACACCTCTACTGACACCTCCACTGACACCTCTACTGACACCTCCACTGACACCTCTACTGACACCTCCACTGACACCTCCACTGACACCTTTACTGACACCTCTACTGTCACCTCCACTGTCACCTCCACTGACACCTTTACTGACACCTCTACTGACACCTCTACTGACACCTCTACTGACACCTCCACTGACACCTCCACTGACACCTCCACTGACACCTCTACTGACACCTCCACTGACACCTCCACTGACACCTTTACTGACACCTCCACTGTCACCTCCACTGTCACCTCCACTGACACCTTTACTGACACCTCTACTGACACCTCCACTGACACCTCCACTGACACCTCCACTGACACCTCCACTGACACCTTTACTGACACCTCTACTGTCACCTCCACTGTCACCTCCACTGACACCTTTACTGACACCTCTACTGACACCTCCACTGACACCTCCACTGACACCTTTACTGACACCTCTACTGACACCTCCACTGTCACCTCCACTGACACCTCTACTGTCACCTCTACTGTCACCTCTACTGACACCTTTACTGACACCTCTACTGTCACCTCCACTGACACCTCCACTGTCACCTCCACTGACACCTCCACTGACACCTCTACTGTCACCTCCACTGTCACCTCTACTGTCACCTCCACTGACACCTCTACTGTCACCTCTACTGTCACCTCTACTGACACCTTTACTGACACCTCTACTGTCACCTCCACTGACACCTCCACTGTCACCTCCACTGACACCTCCACTGACACCTCTACTGACACCTCCACTGTCACCTCTACTGACACCTCCACTGACACCTCTACTGTCACCTCCACTGTCACCTCCACTGACACCTCCACTGTCACCTCCACTGACACCGCTACTGACACCTCCACTGTCACCTCTACTGACACCTCCACTGTCACCTCTACTGTCACCTCCACTGTCACCTCCACTGTCACCTCCACTGTCACCTCTACTGTCACCTCTACTGACACCTTTACTGACACCTCTACTGTCACCTCCACTGACACCTCTACTGTCACCTCCACTGTCACCTCCACTGACACCTCCACTGTCACCTCTACTGACACCTCCACTGTCACCTCCACTGTCACCTCTACTGTCACCTCTACTGACACCTTTACTGACACCTCTACTGTCACCTCCACTGACACCTCCACTGACACCTTTACTGACACCTCTACTGTCACCTCCACTGTCACCTCCACTGACACCTCCACTGTCACCTCCACTGACACCTCCACTGACACCTTTACTGACACCTCCACTGACACCTCCACTGACACCGCTACTGACACCTCCACTGACACCTTTACTGACACCTCCACTGTCACCTCCACTGACACCTCCACTGTCACCTCCACTGACACCTCCACTGTCACCTCTACTGACACCTCCACTGTCACCTCCACTGTCACCTCTACTGTCACCTCTACTGACACCTTTACTGACACCTCTACTGTCACCTCCACTGACACCTCCACTGACACCTCCACTGACACCTTTACTGACACCTCTACTGTCACCTCCACTGTCACCTCCACTGACACCTCCACTGACACCGCTACTGACACCTCCACTGACACCTTTACTGTCACCTCCACTGACACCTTTACTGACACCTTTACTGTCACCTCCACTGACACCTTTACTGACACCTCTACTGTCACCTCCACTGACACCTCTACTGTCACCTCCACTGACACCTCCACTGTCACCTCCACTGTCACCTCCACTGACACCTCCACTGACACCTTTACTGTCACCTCCACTGACACCTCCACTGACACCTCCACTGACACCTCTACTGACACCTTTACTGTCACCTCCACTGACACCTCCACTGACACCTCCACTGTCACCTCCACTGACACCTCCACTGACACCTCCACTGACACCTCCACTGACACCTCCACTGACACCTCCACTGTCACCTCCACTGACACCGCTACTGACACCTCCACTGTCACCTCCACTGTCACCTCCACTGACACCTCCACTGTCACCTCCACTGACACCTCCACTGACACCGCTACTGACACCTCCACTGTCACCTCCACTGTCACCTCCACTGACACCTCCACTGTCACCTCCACTGACACCTCTACTGTCACCTCCACTGACACCTCCACTGACACCTCCACTGTCACCTCCACTTTCACCTCCATTTTCACTTCTACTGACACCTCCACTGACACCTTTACTGTCACCTCCACTGTCACCTCCACTGTCACCTCTACTGACACCTCCACTGTCACCTCCACTTTCACCTCCATTTTCACTTCTACTGACACCTCCACTGACACCTTTACTGTCACCTCCACTGTCACCTCCACTGTCGCTCCTTTCTTTTTCTGGCCCAGCCAGTCATGGTTTGGCAGATGCATGAAGTTTGGGCTTTCACCCTCTGCGGGGTCGGGCCTGCGGGGGATGAAAGCCCTTCTCTGCTTGCTAACAGACACATTTGAAGGAGCGCTTTATTCTCACACCTAAACCGGCAGTGTGATGCAGGAGTTGCCCTGTGGCTGTGGATTTGAGTATCATTTTCAGTCAACTGGTCAACTTTTGGAACAGCAGTGACTGACTTACCTAACACATCTATTTCATGTAGATGGCCAGACTGTTCTACCACAAGCCCCAGTTTGCGATCCTGGATGAGTGCACCAGTGCAGTGAGTGTGGATGTTGAGGATTACATCTACACCCATTGCAGGACGGTATGTCTTTGCATATACATAAATATAGCACATGAGCACATTCGTTTACGTCTGGGCCCACATTTGTTGGGGGGGCTCTGCTGAACTGGGGCCAGTTAGAGAGTGACTAAATTATGTGAACCTGCTCACTGGCACGACTCCTCCCGTCCAGTTTAATCATTTCTTCATTCAGTCATATCAAAGTGCATCTTGGAATTCATTGGTTTCTAGAAGTTTCCCTGTTTACAGAAACTGAACAGTTAAATGTTAGTTTGACTTCTCAGTGATGTCAGGGACTGACCTTGATCTGAATTCATTGCTTTCAGAATAGCATCTGTCCAGCGCCCTCCTTTAACTGTTGTCAGTCTAAACTGAAGCTGTCAAGTCACTGAATCCAGATCAACCTCAGAGGGCTCAGCCAGTCCTGAGCATGCAGGTTCTACTACTAACTAAACTCAGACACGCAGAAGCTGCTATCAGCTTTGAAGAAAGAGCAACAAAACTGAGGTGTTGGTCAAAAAGCTGAAAAGTCAGAAGCGTTAGTTAATCAGCCACCACACAGCTCACTGGCTGCTACCCAACAAGGCTCTCTGGCACTAGAGCTCACCTTTCTCTGGCCTGAAGTACCTTTAAACTCTGATGGGGGTCAGCTGTATGAACAGGTCCATTTGGAAGGAGGCCCTGCTGGGGCCGTAGCACACTATGAGCTTTTGCAGCAGGGTTGGAGATGATGTGGCAAAATCTCACCATGGTGTTCTTTAAAACGGGGGTTTGTTTTTTATCTCAACAGGTGGGCATCACCTTGTTCACTGTGTCTCACAGGAAATCCCTGTGGAAACATCATGAGGTAGGACTGGATGTTCTTATGATTCAAAGTGCAGATCCTGTCATTGTGTCAGCGCTCAGCTTCATTGTTGAGGCTGAGCAGACCACTCATAGTGCAGATTTGGGAGCAGTGAGTCTGTGCATAGTTCAGACTAACACGTCTGTAACGTTCAGTGATTAAGGCTTCAAACAAACTGTATTCAGGGTGGTTTGTTGTTTCAGGGGCACCAAAGCTTCCCCCCTCATCTACTCACTATGATTAGAAGCAGAGTCATTACGATGTCCAGTGTTGATAAACTGTACAGTATGTGATGTGCCACACACTGTGTAATGTTGGCCGCTGAGTCTCTTGATCTTATTGGTCGCGATCATGAAGAGAGGAATCCTATTGGTTGAAGCTGTGCTCGGATCCATGCTGTCACCGCTATGCTAACGTCAGTGAAACGGTCAATGCTACGACGTGCTGGTGCTTTTATGACTGAGCTTATCCTGAGCCTCCTTGATGTCTCATTGGATTACTGCTCATTAGTTTGTGCAGTATAGTCAACCAATGACAACAAAGTCTTTGTGTCACTGTAGAGTAACCTGTGAATAGTGACGGACCTCCCAGGTCTTCTTCATGTGTGTACAGAAACATGTTGATCTTGGTGCTTACTGTTACCTAACCATCTGACACGTGGTTACATTTGTAACTGGTCTCTTTGCTGTTGTAAACGACATCTTTGTATTGGTAAATGTGTTTTAACCCACTGGTCTCTTTATTTCTCTCCTTCCCACACTCACTCTGTGTTTCTGGATCTGTCCTGTAGTATTATCTGCACATGGATGGACGAGGAAACTACGAGTTCAAGCCCATCACAGAGGAAACAGTCGAGTTTGGTTCATAACTACCAGCTGCTGACACTGGCGCAGACTTCCTGTTGATTTAGAAACCCGTCCTGTGTTCTTTCTGTTTAGTGTTTTTGTTTGGTGGGTGGGTTGCACTCGTGGCAGCAGTTCAAACTACGCACTGTTAAATCCTTATCACTGTTGTCCTGTCGAAACAATAATTTGTTCACTGCCAAACGTCTGTTTCCGGCCTTTAGGCTATTTCACACTAAGAAGTAGACTCATGCTACTGTGTCACCACTGCAGTCATGGATCATAACAGTACCAGGTTTGCTTGTAATGAGGAGCAGGAGCTGTTCTTCATGTGAGTGTGATGCTGCCTACATGTGTCTGTCTGGGAGCTTCTGACTGAAGATGAGAGTTGACCGTTGGACGGTCCTTCACTCGTAATTAATGTTTTAATGAGCTCATTTATGGAAGCAGTTGTGAGGAGGCGAATCCTGTGGCATCACAAACACATCACACAGGACATCTCGCCTTGTTGCAACCACTCACATTTCTCACTCTGGGTCCGCCTCGCTCTCGGCTAACCTTTAGCTAAACTTGGTTCAGATTCACAATGACGGCTTATTTGTTTTTGTTTGTTGTTTTCAATTGTGGTACCAGGGGGACATCTGGCACTCCACCTACAGGTGACGACGCCAGCAAGCATTTCAACTTTCACATGTAGCTGTGGGTCATAACGAATACCTGTGGGGGAGTTTGTGGGGAGGGACCCCTTATCTGATGGCATAAATGTGCTTGCTGCTTCTGTCATTACTGGCTGTTTCCCCTCCTCTCAAAGCCAAAGGATAAAGGCCGTCTAAATGTGTCATGGAGTTAAAACAAGTTTGCTCGATGACTTTTTCTCTGGCTGTGGGACAAAGTTATCGAGGCCTGTGGTTGTTTCTTGTTAAACACATAAGTACTGTCACAGACGGCAGCCTGTAGTTTTCCAGAACTTTGCTCTTGTTTATAAAGCTGGTCTGAATATCTTGACTGTGTGATCGGACAAACAAACAGTGGAGAGATGGAGAAGCAGAATGCAGCTCGTTAAGCTCAGTGCAGCGTTTTTATGAAAAACTGTTGGTAACGGCACGAGCTGTGTTTCTGGAGCTCAGTCATTTGAACCTGGTGGTTGTCAAGCTGCACCTTCTCCTGTTTTTGATCAGTGATGATAAAACTGGTCCACACTTAAACACCAAATCATGACTTTGAGCATTTCCCTTCCCGATGTGTCATTACTAATTTCCATGAATGAAATGTAGATTCTGTGGGTGGTGGGACTGTGTTTGTCTTGGGGGTTTGTACCTTATACTAATGTTTTAAAAATGTAAAGGGGAGCCTTAACTGTGTTGGTATTTTCTATAATTAATGTTATCTCACCTCAGATTAATGAAATAAAGAGTTGTAGAAACGATTTTTGTGTCTGTGCATCCACAGAGAGATGGATTTGTAACGTTTTAGAACAGCCCAACGTTTCCAGTTATTCGTTTAACGAATGAAATGGTGCAAAGTGTTGAACTGCCACAGGTTAAAAATAATAATTTCAGAATTATACAAAAAGACTTTTTTGGGGAACTCAACATGGGTAGCAAGAGCTGCTCTGCAGTGATGGAGGTCGATCTTGAAAGCGATCCAGCACATACCTCCACCCCTCCTGGCTCTCCACTCTCACTGCAGCTCAACCTGTCCATCAGCGTTGAGACCAAGAGGAGGCTCAGAGCTGATCTCTGATGTGAACCATCTGCCTCATCTATGACACGCCTCCCCGCCGTCTCGCTGTGCTTACATGTGTGCTGGTCCAGCTCCTGCTCATGAATCCATACTGCTGCTTGCTGATCACGACATCTGTCTTCACCCTAGTTTCAGACGCTGTTTCCATATCACACTGTAGTTGCTACAGCCTTGCACATCAACCCTGTTCCCGTTCTCTACCTGAGCTCAGTTAAACATGGAAAAACATGATTCTATAAACGGGGTGGATGAGGACTCTTGTATAAAGTGCTGAGAGTAGAAAGGCGGTGCATGAGAGCCAGTCCATGTACCAAAATATAAATGTGTACGACTGCTTTTCTTCATACGTTTATTACTTCTATCTGTAATCGCTGTCAACAGGAAGTCCTAAAAACTCCCTGAAAAGCTTTGAGTTGATCCAAAACGCCACAGTGAGACTTCTCCTGTACTGGCTTCCTTTGAAGTTCTCCCAGTTTGGATTCACCATCTCTATTTTTAAGAAACTTAAAAACATTGCTTTTCATAAAATTACCACAAAAGAACTAAACGTTGTGTTGGTTGATTTTATTTCTGTTGTAACAATGTTTCTCTTATTTGCCCATAAATAGTAACACAATTACAAGGACAATGCACCTGTGAGTTGTGCAGCATCCATGAAACACCAAGTTTTTTTCTACCAATGTCACATTTTCTGTTATTGATACGTGGGTGTTGTTTATCAGAGGGGATGACTGAAGTGTGAAGAAACTGTCTGGCACTACATCAGTGAAAGTGAATTCACTTCCTACTGGAACGAGCATGGTTATCTTGGAGGGTGGACGGTCCCCGGCTGGGTGGGATTGTTGCAGAACATCATCACTATCTCTTGCTTTTCCACGGAGGGTGACAACATCACACTGCTGTGACCCTGTCAGTGCACCAGTCAGCATAGCGCTCTCTGCACAGCCTGTATTTAGTTAAATTACTCTAATTTAGGAATTGCTGTCATCGTTAGCCTTGAATGATAGTATAATAAAAGTTGCACACTGTAACCACAGGAAACACCCACACAGGTGTTTAATCTCGTTATGTTTTTGCTTTTTTCAGAGGTTTGTCTTTAGAGCTTCCTTTAAAATCATTTCATGCAGAGCAGAAAATACTGCAAGATCCGTGTGAAGGTCTGCACTTCTTTTACTCGCTGCAGTGTGTCACAACGTGTCTGCTTAGAGCAACTGCAGTCAGTTTGTACTTTGACCTGCTGATCAGCTGATATCCTGTTTTTCTCGCCCGGCCTGATGCAGGAAGTTTCAGGTTTGTTTCGGTTTTAAACGGGAGCACAGTGAAGCCATGGACAGGCTCATGTGTATAGTGTTGATTCTAAGCTTTCATAACTTGTGGAAAGGCCTCGACGCTGTGGAACAAGGTAGGCTGCTGCTTATGTTAGTCAGTGTTAGGTTTGATTTACAGTGTGATGACCTGTCACACAGGAAGTACATGAGTCGTGATTAAGGACTCTCAGGTTCGAGCCTTATATTTGAGCTTAAACATATTACTTTGTTTCCTTGTTGTGACAGGCTGCTAATAAAGTGCCCAAAGTTACAAAACAGGGTATTTGCCAAGTTGTGTGTTTAGTGTAGCTGCATCATTGGTTCATCCCTTGAGCTGGGTACCTTTATAAGGCTTGAATGACTGATAGGTCAGCGTTATAATAACGATAATATTTATTTGTTGGCCCCTACAACACAAAATAACAAGAACAGTTTTAGAAGATAGGAATACTAAAAAGTTAAGGATGATTAGAGTTGACATGCAAATGAAAATGTTAAGTTTTGAGCTGAGATTTGACTCTGTCAGAGTCGAGCTGTTGAAGGTGTAGTAATGAATTTCAAAGTCAAGGTGCAGCGCAGCGAAAGACTCCATCACGTGAAGTGTCCAGTTTGACGTGAGGAGCAGCTGACTGAGCAGAGGACATGAGAAGGAGTCTAAGGCTGAAGGAGGTCAGAGTCAAAGAACCAAAATATTGTACTGAATACAATGTGGATAGGGAGCTAGTGAAGCTGAGAATGGGTGCAACAGTCATTGGTGCAGATTTGTGTAGATGTACCATGTGGAGCCAACTGAGAAGTTTGTTTTTGAGGAGAGCAAAGAGAATGGTATTACAGTCTCCCAAACGTGAGGTGGGCAGGGCATGAGCCAGCACACGAGTGCTGTGTTGAAAAAGAAAAATGCAAAGTCTGGCAACAATCTGACTCCCTGGAAGCAAAATATAAAGGAATAAGATGTCTTGAGACTTTTGCACACCATTTAAATAAAATTAACAAAAACATCAAAAGATGTGTTTTTATTAGTGCTGTCAGCGTTAATCTCCTTAAAATGACCTTAACGCCATAACTGCATTAACCCAGCAAATCTCCGTTAGCAAGTTAGCGCAGATTGCCCAATGCGTGGGGCTGCGCCGTGTCAGCGCGTTAGCGCGGTTAGCTGTAGTGTTATTTAGGTCAGTCATTCTCAAACTGTGGTATGCGTACCCCTGGTGGTACTTGGGCTCTCTCTAGTGGTATGCAGGAAATCTCCAATTGTTTTTAGGATTAAAGAATATACCATTGTGGAGGTTTGCAAAGACGACATGAGACTTCACGAGACTCTTCTGGGAGCCCGAGTCAACCAAAAAACGTCTCCCTGAGCATGAGTTCTCTATGAAGAGCAGCCTTTCCTTATTGCCAGCGGTCGCAGCCGCTACAGAGCGCTGGCAGGCTCGTTTCCCTGGGCCTTGAAACTGCAAAGGCGGCAGACAGCGCCGTGCTGTGGTGCCAAAATGCTGTTGGTAAAAACACAGCTGTTTTCCAAGGCGCCGCCGTGCCACGATCCCAGCCACCATCGATGAGTCAGAGGCCCCCGGGAGAATCGGTGGATGGGCAGGAGATGCCGTCGGAACTATCACCTGGATGCCAAAGCTCCTAGTAGCCAGGAGAATACGATCTGGTTCTTCTGCGAGTGAGCGGTAATCCTCCAAGGCCAGCAGCGGGGAGTTGGCGAGGCCAGCTGGCACTGGTGCCGGCAACTGTCGGAGGAAGACGTGAGTGAAGAGAAATCCGCCATCATCCATTCTTAGCAAGGACAGCGTGCGCTCCATGAGCTCAAGAGCGGTACCATCACCCAGGCCTGAGAGAGAGAGGAGTATCTTGGCCCGCTCTGCATCGGAGAGGGAGTAGCGGCGCAGCAGCAGCGCCTTGAGAGCGGTGAATTTCCCTTGGGTGGGGGGAGCCCAGAGAAGGGTCATCACACAGCGGGTCATCGCAGCAGATCCAGCGAGGCCACCACATGGTGTTATTTTGTTTCTGAAATGCCACAAAGAGCAAACTGAGGTTCGATGTCCACGGACCACGAAGAGTTGTGAAGCCAAAAATCCGGCAGCTTAATCGCCACAACACAAATTAAACTGTACAGCTCTGCTATCACTTCCAGCATAAATGAAGACAGGAAACTAAACAGCAGTGACGTTTGTAGGGTTACTGAAGTTGGGCTAGCTGGTATATAATGATGTGCTACGTGACCGCTAACTACACAGCTATGTTAGCATAACACAAACAGTGAAGATGGAGGATGAACGCTAACTTTTTTCCACTCTGTAAAAGTTAACGTGAGGGTTCCCGATGGTTAGGGACAAATCCAGTCGCCATCGGCGTAACTTTGTGCTGAACATTGGGGGGGTCAAGATCTCTGTCTAAATAAATAAATAAATCTGAGTAAATTCCCAGATGATTAAACATTCAACTATTTTGCTGGTAATAACTGAAATGAGTAAAGAAAATCAACAGCCTATTTATGCAAGATAATTCATAATTTTATTGGGGGGGGGTTATATTGGTTGGGTCTGATTAATGGGGGGGGGGGGGGTCATAACCCGCCTAATCCCTCTGGAAATTACGCCCCTGGCAGTCGCATGACAGGATGCTGTAAACGGACCAAACTTCAGTCAGGAGAACAACTGCAATACGAGGTTAGTCATTAATATACTGCTGCATGGGCTGGAGTTACATCGTAAGGGTTTAAAAACTGAGCTTTAAAATGAACAGTGGTAATAAAAACCGAGAGAGGCCAACAGGGCTTGATCAGATTAAACAGAACAAGATCGAAAGCATTAAAACATGTTGAAAACACAACAGCCTTAATAATCTCAGAGTAGTTTGGACTGACGCAGGTTTCATCGGGTCATCACTTAAAGATTGGCTATCCCACCTGCTGTGAATGTTTTAATGCAGTACAGTTGTTATTATTATCACTTGTCACGTCCTGTTTATGAAAGTTAAAATAAAATTCATTCATATAAGAAATAAAATTGTCTTGTGTAAACTATATGTGGTGTTAAATAGGCCCATACTACTGTACTTTAATGTCAGTCATAAGGGTGGTACTTTAAGAGCCATATATTTATTGAGGTGGTACTCATTGTGAAACGGTTGAGAACCACTGATTTAGGTCATATGGCACCACTAGAGGGCAGCATGGGGCACAATATTTAGTGCTGTTGTTGCCCAGCCAAAGTAATAAACAAGAAGGTTGTGGGTGTGAATCCACCATCTGGCCAGGGCCTGTCTGTTTGAATGTTCACCATTTGTTTTCATTAAGGCATTTCACACATAGTTTTTAAACCACAAAACCATTCACATGTATGTATCTGTCTGTGGATGGTGCACATGTGTTGAGAAAAGTGTCTTCATTGTCTGTAGGTGTGCTGAACTTTGTGGTGCTTGCAGACTGGGGTGGGCTGCCTTTTCCTCCTTACTACACTGCTCAAGAGAAAGCTATTGCTGCAGAGATGGATAGACTGGCCCAATCCGAGGGGGTGGACTTTGTTCTCAGCCTTGGAGATCACTTCTATTTTAGCGGCGTCAAGGATGTGGAAGACCCACGCTTCAAGGTATATCATATCAGGACCCATGCATTAACAGCTGTTGATATATTCTGTTGAGCTCTTCTTGTAGCCCCAGACTTTGCGATGAATAGCATCTCTTCAGAGTTTAGTCTACCCTAAAGGATTCTGCAGGGTGATGTCATTTCCTTGGCTAAAAACTAAAATGTTACAAATCAAACGCATAGTTTTAGATTTGTAGTTAGCACTTCTCACTGGTGTTGCTACACTCTTTTACAGTGAAGATGAGCAGGGATAATTTATTCACTGCCAGTTTCTTTGTGAACTTCACAATAGGTAAGAGAACCAAAAGAAACCCATAGCAACAGGAAGCTTGTCCATGTTTAGCTCTGCTGGACTCCAGAAAGCTGCAAAATGTGGCTTGAGGTTTCCAAAGAAACACCCGATCACCATATTCCCTGCAAAGTGAAGACTGGAGGGACAGTACTGGTACCCAGTGTTGGGAAGTTTACTTTTAAAGCATATTCCACTACAGATTACAGAATACATGCCCCAAAATGTAGTTTGTAACATATTCTGTTCAGTTACTCAATGTGAGTAAGGGATTCTGAATACTTTGGATTACTATTGTCATGCTTTTACAACTACGTGAATGTACTGCTGCTGTGTGATTTATTAGTGTTACTGAGGCTACTCACCACCGAGCTGGCATTAGTTGAGGTGAGGTCATAGTCTGCTTTCAGAACTGCACATGATTATTTGCACCTAGCAGCTTGTTAACGCTATCATCAGTCTAACAGACTGCAGGCTAAGAGTTGTTGACCCACTACTGATCACGAGCCTCGTCACATGAGTCACGGTGTGATACAAGAACGGAGGCGTGATAAGTATGTTTCAGGTGGAACCATTGTGAGACCTTGCCTTACCCTGTCATGTGACCTGTTGAGGTTACCTGATGTAAATGTCAGGCACCTGGAAGAGAAACTGCATCGTAGCCAGCAGACAGTTGGTGATGTAAGGCAGCCTTTATTTAAAGATGATTATTCACAGTGGACATAGATAACTTCTTTCACTCCTCTTTCAAACCATCTGTCTTCTCTGCCCACAATGTGAACACTGACATCCTCGAAAGACCTTTGTCCTTGAGATGCAGATGTCCTGGTAAACTGGTAAACGTCAGTGTTGAGGTTTCCGTTCACCTCCGTGCGCACGGCACAGTCCAGAAACAGTGAACAGTTATCCTTTGCCCTGGTGTGTTTCTATCCACAGAGCTCATGTGAGCAGTGAAGGCTTCTTCTTCCTGGGTTCTGATTTTGACCCAGGTGTCATCCTCGTATCTGTGCCAGTGGCTAAGTGCTTTATTTTCCGCTTCCTCCATGTAAAGCTTGGCTATAATGGGTGACACTGGGGAGCCCATGGCACACTCATGTTTGTGGAATAAATCCATAGTGGGTCAGTGACTCTCTTGGGTTTAAATACCTCAGGTTTTAGACTTGCAGAAGCTTCTTTGATGACAGGTGAAACAGAAGGAGTCCAGTACTTTCAAAGCTTCTTAGACTACCATGAGCTGGACGACTGAGAGCCTACACAGACATAAACTGTGAGGTATTTCTCCTCCACAGAACACGTTTGAAGGTGTCTTCTCGCAGCCATCTCTACTGGATATACAGTGGTACCTAACTGCTGGAAACCACGACCATATCGGCAACATCTCAGCACAAATGGCTTACTCTAACATATCCCACCGATGGTAAATATCAAGCAATACAGACAAGGTTTGAGTGAGAAGGTCAGTCTTCTTACACCTGTAGCTTTGACCTGAACTAGTTATCATGTGACTTGCATTAAAATCGTGTTTCAGACGTTGCTAAAACGTGCTCTGATGTTTTGTACACTCGTTTCTGTGATAACTGAGATGATTCAAGGTTCCAGACCTCAGTGTTGCTTGGACGTTATGATGTGTTGTCTCTGTAGGAATTACCCAGCTCTTTATTACGATCTTCAGTTTACTGTTCCACACACAAACGTGTCAGTGAGCATCCTGATGATTGATACGGTGGTGCTCTGTGGAAACACCAATGACCAGGTCCAGCCTGTGGGACCAGAGGACTCCACGGCAGCAGCAAACCAGTGGAACTGGATCAGTGCTAAACTGGCCAGCAGCAGGTGATTCAAACACAGATTCGTTTGACCAGTTATCTGCACAGATGTCACTCAATACAAAGATACATTTGTGATTTATTAAAGGTTTGATATACAACTGTGTGACAAATATTACGCAGAATGAGGATTTAAATAAATATACAGTGTACAGAAAACCAAATAAAGAAGAGCATCAAAGAGAGGGAAACATACACCCAACAGTTTAAACCAGTTAGCTCTGCTGGTGTTGCTGGTCCCTCTGTGTGGGAGTTTAAAGGCTGTCTGGCTTGTGCAGGTCTGACTATGTGGTGGTGGCTGGTCATTATCCTGTGTGGTCTATTGGCAATCACGGACCTACAGCCTGTCTAGTCGACAAACTACGGCCTCTGCTGAAGAAGTACGGAGTCACCGTTTACCTGTGTGGCCATGATCATGATCTGCAGGTGTGTTCACATACAGAACATCACTTTCACCAGTTAAAACAAGGGAGTGAAGTGTCTCCATTATATTCAGTCCATCGCACTGACCTGCTGGGACAACCAGTCCTGTGCTATGACGTGTTGACCAAGTGTTTCTGACTGCTGATCAGTTTCTGTGCCCCAAACCAGAGGATATCATATTAATGTTAAACAAAGAGATGCTAGTTCCTGATCTTTGTGTAGAAAGTGTGACAATCCAACCCATCAAAAGAAGACGCAGTTTCTCTGTTCTCTCCTCCAACAGTTCATCAGAGAGGATGATGGGAGCTCGTATGTTGTCAGCGGGAGTGGGATGGTCAGTGATCATTCCACTCGTCACATCAGCAGTGTCCCTCCGTCCTGGCAGCTCTTTTCCAGTCCTGTCAATCACACAGCAGGAGGCCTAGCTTTCTTCCAAGTGACTGAGCGTCAGATGACAGTCAGTTACATGCAGACAGATGGGAAATGTGTTTACCAGGCTGAGCTGCCAAAACGCAAAGTCTGAGGCCGCAGAGATCGGTAACCATCAGGAGCAGCCATGTTTGTTCATGTGCTGCCCAGCTTTGTGTCATGTACTCTGGCACTCTGTAAATATAAAACCTTCATTTTAATTACAACTTTTAATTATTGTGAAATTAAACAGCTGTTTAATCAATAACAGTTTCAAATGCAATGCTTTTCACTTCTAATCTTTATGAATAGATCAGCGTGTATGTGTACATACCTGCATATGAATATGTAGGGAAATATATATGATGCCACATCACAACAGCAGCCGCTTCAAGGCACTTTATATTGTAAGTTAAAGGTGCTGCAATAACACTGCAGTTACTTTGTTGAGTACTGTTGCTTCGGTTACAGAAAAGCAGCCTGTGTGAAGAATAACATCCTCGTTACTATTTTGTAACCATCAGCATTGTTTTCTTTGCTTTTGTTAAACAAATTTAATGTAAATTCAGTTTCACATTCATAGTCACAGACGGTTTAAAAATAATTAAGCACTGATCGGCTCCTGATCAGTTATCGATCAGATGCTGTGATTGATGATGATGATGGTGATAATCATCTATAATGAAGCTACCTGATTGCGGGTGACGTCAAAGCTTTGTTCTTTAGAACATGTGCAACGTTCCCTCTGGAATCAATATGTTAGCACAAAGTAATAGAAGTACTTGTTTTCTTGAAATACACTTTCAACTTTTTTCTCAGAACGATTGACAACATTTTTCTCTTAATGTGTCCCTAATACGTCTTTGTAATATATGGAGTCCAGTCCCACTGATGAATCCGATATAGTGTTTTTAATCAATAAAACTGTTTTTTAATATCTTGCTGCTTTTTGTATGAGTTCATACTCTAGTGTAAATAAACAACAACACTAAGGCTATTCTGTTAGACCTGTATGCAAAAAATACACTGCACCCAAAATATTTCATAATTCAGCAACACTGATCAATCTAATGAACTTAAGCCTGCACCATCCTCCCTACTCTGGTATTTTAAAGAGTACTTAGCAGAAATATTAAGCAACCTAATAACCTAATAAAAAAATAGGGAGCCACCCCTCACGCTCCACCTCATGATGCTTAATCGACGTAATCAACCTTAATTTGATGCAGTGTGAAAAAAAATGCACAGAATCAATTATTTTTCAAGAATAATTAAATAGATTCAACATCTTTCTTCAACAAAATTGCAGACTGCACAGATGGTTCCCAAAGGAAAAAGTACTACAGCTTACTAGGGTATATTAGACTTAACAATTACTATATACAGTAATGGACTTCTATACATTTTACATCAGATTAAAACTTTGGGTGTCAGATAATTATTTATTAAAAGCTCGACATTTTAAATGAGAATAAGAAAGAAAAGTATGTCTTTGTGCCCCCTTTTCCCTGTTCATGCCCTATCGGCCCCCCTGGCTACACTTTGCTAGATCCGCCCCTGCACAGTTACCAGCCGTCAGCTGCGTAGAAAAAGATCCTCGAGTAGAAAGTAATATTAAATAAATTCTAACAACAGCTGATCAAGCTTAAACGTGCTGCTGTTGTTCAGCTGCTGGTTTCCTCTTTCTGGTGCAAAGTGGGCCAAAAACAAAGGAGACGATCAGCTGATCATTGATCAGTTTCATGATTGAAGTAGCAGCAGGAGAGAGAGAGAGAGAGAGAGGCAGTCGCTCCATATATCGGTTGTTAAGCTTTACAAACATTCAGAGATGAACTTACACACTTGCTTTACTTCTCTCTGGGGTAACTTCCTCGGAGATGAAATGCTGGTTTGAGGCTAATACACACAGCCACATGACCACACTGCTCGGTTATGAGCCGAGTTACGCCATGTTGTATTTATTTATTTATTGTCATTGTCAAGAACAATGAAATTGCGTTTGGGGCTTCCATACAACCCCAAAAAAAGAAGAAAATAATAAATACCCCTTAAAACCCAAGTGTACATATTTAACCCAGTGTGACTCCAATGCAATAAGACAATCCTTAGCAATAATGTTCGTAGAAATTCAGACAAAGACCTGAGAAACATGACAAAATACAACAATGCAACCCATTCAATATTATTGTACTGTGAGATATGATATCAGATATGATAGTTATCTATTTAAGAAAGAGGGGGGGGGGGGGGGGGGCAGGAGGGGGAAGAGAATAAAGATATAGAGAATAAAGTTTTGTGAGGTGCTTGTTTGATATTTAATGGATCATTACATTTTTTATTTCTCTCCGATATCTGATCCAGTAATTTAGGTCAGTATCGGACCGATACGTAATATCGGATCGGTCCATCTCTAGTCTAGTGTTCACGTCCGTAGCACCTCCGTGTGCGGCTATTTACAGTCCCTGTGTGGTCATTGTGGACGTCTTTTAAACGTCAAACTTGGACTCATATTAGACATGGCTTCTATAGGCTCTGATGTCTCCAGAGGGTGGAGGACATGATGTCTGTGAGCTACCAGGTCATTTTTCTGTAGCTTTATGTCTGCAGCTGTCATCTGTGGCTGAGACAGTCACATGGAGCAGCATGAGCCCTGTGAAATGGGACTAGATCATAAGAGTTACGTGTGAAGGAGTCATCAGTGGACATGTTCAGGATGTTTCAGGCTCTTGATGCTCAAACGAGAGTGAGCAGCTGCTCGCAGCGACTGACAAAGACAGCAGATAGTCCAGCTCGTACACAATTACACACTTGGACTAACATCTCGTACTTTCCTCACAGCTTTTCTCAGCAACTGATCACAATCACATTCACTTCCTCTTACAATCACGAGCTTTTCACAATAAAACAGGATGCTGGTCAAAATGGACCATATACATTTTAAATGCTCTTTGAAAACTCGTTAAACATATTCCAAGAAATTCCATATCTGTCTAAATCCTTTAACCATCCTTATTTTACATTTTAACATGGATTGTAACATTAATTAATTAATAAACGGCCGTTTTAACCTGGTGAAGAAATGAATGAACCAGGAAAATGTAAAATAACAAAAACAAACACGTGCACTGAGTAAATCAACACGTAATGAAGGTGTTTGTTTATAAATTATCTGTAAATAAACAACGTGACACATCCAGCCTGCTGCAGCAAATGTATTAAACTGATGGTCTGAGCCAAGCGCTGGGTTTCAGCCTGCATCAGCTCAGACAGCGTCCAGCAAAACGCTGACCCCTGAATGTTGTTGTGTTGCTGATGACCACCAAAGCCCAGCGATGCTCTGCTGTTACCAGTAAAATGCACAAACGTAAGGAGTAACATGTTTATTGTCTTTAATATCAGTTAAACACAATAAAATAAATACACCACATACAAAAATATACATCCTACATTTTGATTCCATAAAAATGTGTTTCAAGGTAAAATCCCCACTACAGTCTAAGAATGATTTACATTTACACAGCAGACTGTGAAATTAAATAAAATAAGCTGTTATATTTTACTATAGTAGTCACAGGCACCAGGAAAGGAGATGCAGTATTTGCAGTATCAGTACATACTGTAGCAGGGCTTCAGCAGAGTTTTCCCATCTTCCCAGTGTCAAAAATAAGGTTGTTTCACAGAAACTAAATGAAAGTCCAGTGTTTGGCTGAGGAATGCTGAGCGACATATGTCCGTGTGTCCAGTTCAACGTACCGCGAGAGATGTGTAGTGAAGCACATACTTTATACTACGCCCTTCTTTTCACCGTTTGCAGCTTTTTTCTTGCGCTTGCAGCACACCACTGTGACGGTGATGATGATCCCGGTGAGCAGTAGGATGAGGATGATAGCAGAAATGATCACTGCAGGAGAATACACTGTGGAAAACACAACACAGTCTGTCACAGCAAAGCTTTACTGCTCATTTCTAAGCAGTAACCCACACGGGAGTACGGATGGGCTGGCTTTTATACAGTACTCAGAGTACTTAAGACTACAGTACAAGCCACACTGAAGCTTTTCACACAAATTCACAGGCAGACTCTGTGTGGTTTTTGAACCATGTAACACAGTCACACGCATGCTGTGTGAGCAGAATCATCTGCAGCTCAACGTGACAAAGACCAAAGACTGTGGACTGTGGGAGGACCAAGAAACCTGTGACCTGCTTCAGTCCAGGAGGTGGATGTGGACGTCGTGGAGGAGCATAAATGCCTCAGAGTACACACAGAAAACACCTGGACTGGGTTAGAAGCACCACCGCCCTCTAGAGGACGGGCCAGTCGTCTCTGAGGTCCTTCAACATCTGTCGGACAATGCTCAGCATGTTCTCTGAGTCTCTGTGGTCGGCGCCGTCCTCTGTGGAGGCTCACAGACGCCAGCAGACTCAACAAACCGCTCAACAAACGGGGCGATCGCGGCTCAAGAGTTGGGAGTTCATCTTGAATCAGACGGTTGCCGGTTCGAGCCCCGGCTCGGACAGTCTCGGTCGAAGGACACTTCACCTACTGGTGTTGGCCAGAGGGGCCGATGGCGCGATGTGGCTACTGCTGTAGCTACTGCTGTAGCTGCCTCCACCAGTGTGTGGATGAATAAAGCGCTTTATAAATGCAATGCATTATTATTATCCATAAGTGACATTCATAGGTAATGATATTTGTACATACCTATCAATGTTCCAGTAATTAGAGCTGTTTTGTTATATTTTGTAAAATATTGTATTAGTTATTTAGTCACTGTTCTTGCTGCTGTGGAGACGCTGTGACCACGGAGGATTAATGACGTATTCACACACTTGGTTTAACTTTACTAATTAATACTGCATTACTCTGAAAACAAAACAAAGTGATGAGTAATGTGATTACTTTCACTGTTTGCTAATTCAGAATAACATCTGCAGACAGACAGTCCACAGTGACGTGGCTCCGTGTGGGGTTATTGCCTGTTACTGTAGCAGCTTCCTGTAGGGGGCGCTGTGGGATTTCTATTAAGAATCCGTGCACCCACGGCACACTGCAGCTGTAGTTCATCACAAACACCTTCAGAGTAATGAATGCAGAAGTGCTTTTTTCACAGGTTTCACAGTCTGAGGGGAAACATCCTGATGTTTTTGTGTGAGTTACTACAAACACTCACTTTAACACGTTTGTGTTATTGTTCACATATAAAGCACACTGAGGTCACGTGTTGTATAAATAAAACTGGATTAAAAGTAGATGTAATGTTGTTTTAGTCATGAAGAACTCTGGAGGTGCTTGACGACCACCTGTTTCACTAAGACAATAAATAAACATGCTGTGAATTTATAGTCCAAATATTTACGGACGGATGTACACGCTCTGGACGCACATCCGCACGAGGCCGTGGGAAGTGGATGTGCTGGGGTCCTGGAGCGCCCCCTGTCCCAAAGGCAGACATCCCAGCACCACAGCATTGTGTGTAAGCTCTGGTATTTTGGCCCCGCCCTCTTATTCTGTAGACTGAACTGGAGTCACAGTCGTGTAATAAACACCATCAGATCCAGGCACGATTTACTGCCTCACCTCTATTTCCCAGCTCCTTCACACCCACACAGACACACACCTGAGAAGAAAGCCTGGCCCAGTGTTCAAACACTTTACAGAGCTTTTGCAACCTTAACAGTTAGTGTTCTCCTCCGCATCAAAAATAAACACACAGAGTTTGTGAAAACTCCATTTTCACCTCACAAAATGATAAGTTACTCATCAAGTCAACAGGCTTCTGCAGACGATTGTTAGTCAAATAAATCACATCCTGCTGTAACGCTGCTGTGTCAGCAGCTTTTGGTCAGCAGCTCGTGGTCAGTGCTGCGCTGAAATAAAGAGCTCACCTTCTATGATGGTCTGGTTCTCGTCTTTTGAGCACTGCGGGGGACTCAGGTCTCCCAGCTGCTTGCCATAAGTGCGGCTGGGGATGTAGGCTTGGACCTGGAAGCAGTAGCTCTCCCCGTGATCCAGGCCAGTCACCTTTATCATACTTGTGTTGTAGTTGGATGTTTTCTGTGGACAACAGAAGGGAAAGGCCCGTGATGTCATTCACGTATGTTAAAGACTGCTGTTGTGATGTCAGTCTGTGGTGGGTGCTCCTCACTTTGCCAGTGCTCTTATTCTTCCAGTAGGTGACTCTGTAGTGGAGCCGCTCAGAGAAGATGTCCCTCAAAGTCTGCAGGTGTTGACCGTTGGCGATGGCAGTGGGTGAGTCTGTCACGTTCAGGGTGGCGCTGCCTTCACTGACCTCCAGCGTGAACTTGGGCCTGTCGAGTTCAGCTGTGGAGGAGAAGTATTTTTGAAACTGCTGGATATGCACATGTGTGTCCTGTGATCACTGAAGTCTCTGTTAACCTTCCAATATTACACTGAACTAAATGAGAATGACAGCTTCAACAAACAGCTTATGTGTTGACATAAAATGATCAGCTTTTCTTTGAGTTTGCTGAATGATCACATAAATAATCTGCTTATGTTAACATTGCTCTCTGGACCTGTAGACAGAACGACCCCTGATGACCGGGTGTCACACTGTGGGCCACTGCGGACACTGTCGTCTCATTGGAGGACACTTCAAGTAGTACAAAACAAGAAAACAGGAGTGTTTGTTTGTTTGTTTACTTTTCAAATATTGTAAAACAAGACTAAACTTTATTTCCTCTGAAGCCGTTCACTGGACGACTAAATAAACACAGGGGTCCTGTCTGTGTGACACGAGGCAGCAGTGCTGCTGTCATTGTGTTCCTGTTTAAGTCAAGCGCAGAGGTAGGGGTGACCTCGGCTTTGAGACCGCTGCCTGATGACATTGTACCTGACAGAGAAACTGTGACGGGCATTTCTTTATTGGATGGGCAACAACTTTGTGAAAGTCTACAGATCCAGGGACCGATGATGGAAACAACCCTGTGAGTGTGACGGTGAGACTTCTTTGCATCATGCTCACTGAGGGCGACCATGAGAGCGGGTGTGTTACCATGTTAAACTGTTCCTGCGCTGGCTTCATGCGCTCTCCCGGGCATGCTTTCATTTCTATGTTATTCTGATTTATAAAAAATAATATCAAAGGGTCTTACTGTCATCGTATGGGCAGAATTTTGGCGAGGTTTTGTGGGGAAACTCGGAGAGTTCAGAGGTCGCCCCCTGTGGGGGCTGAGATAGGACATCAGCTACGTAGCAGGCTTTGGGATCAGTCATGGCGGTGGAGAGATCGCACATCGTTTGTGACGACCGGATACAGTTAGTGATTCTCTGTGCGTTCCCACCAACCCTGCAACATATGACGTGTTACACATAGTTTACATGAAACACCCACATACATGAAAACGTGCTGCCGTAGGTGAACTGATGGGGCTGTGAGGCCAGGTGTGGATGGTACTTACGGAGACAGTTCCACTGTGTAAGAGTAATCCGCGGATGGTTTGGGCTCCCAGACCAGAACCGTTTTAAAATTGGTGGATTTCCAGGTGACGTTCTGCGCTTGTGGATACGAGCCTGCAAACAAGGAGTGGATCAGTCACATGATGAAAATCAGACATTACTGATCCTGCTGAATGACTGAAGCTCTTTAACACAGTGTTGCACATCCTTTAGCAGCAAAACGACCCAAACTGTGCTCAGATTCATCATTTCATCAGGTTCACATGGTGAACATCCCAGAGCTGCGCTCTTATCAGTGGAGAAAAAGGCCCCACTCATGTAGTTTTACGGACGGACTGTTCCAGCTGCACTTTGCTTTGTGACCACAGTAAGTGTGCCACCCACGGAGCACACCACAGCTTCTCCCCTCTTACACCGAGGATCGCAAATCTGTCTGAAACATCGTCGCTTGTTTGCAGACCTCGGGAGTGTAAGTACCTCCTTCCTCTTTAGCTGGGGGCAAAGAGTGCAGCTGTCTCACTCTTTTCACAATTCAGATCAAACTGAGGTTATTGTACTCGGCCCTGAAAAGCCTAGAAATATGGTATCTAAGCAGATCCTTACTCTGGATGGCATTACCTTGGCCTCCAGTAACACTGTGAGGAACCTTGGAGTCATTTTTGACCAGGACATGTCCTTCAACGCACATATTAAACAAATATGTAAGACTGCGTTCTTCCATTTGTGCAACATCTCTAAAGTTAGAAATATCCTGTCTCAGAGTGACGCTGAAAAACTAGTTCATGCATTTATTACTTCCAGGCTGGACGACTGTAATTCATTATTATCAGGATGTCCTAAAAACTCCCTGAAAAGCCTTCAGCTGATCCAAAATGCTGCAGCAAGAGTCCTGACAGGGACTAGAAAGAGAGAGCAGATTTCTCCTGTTTTGGCTTCCTGTTAAATCCAGAATTGAATTCAAAATCCTGCTCCTCACATACAAGCTCTTAAATAATCAGGCCCCATCTTATCTTAATGACCTTGTAGTACCATATCACCCTATTAGAGCACTTCGCTCTCGCTCTGCAGGCCTACTTGTTGTTCCTAGAGTATTTAAAAGTAGAATGGGAGGCAGAGCCTTCAGTTTTCAGGCCCCTCTTCTGTGGAACCAGCTTCCAGTTTGGATTCAGGAGACAGACACTATCTCTACTTTCAAGATTAGGCTTCAAACTTTCCTTTTTGCTAAAGCATATAGTTAGGGCTGGACCAGGTGACCCTGAATCCTCCCTTAGTTATGCTGCAATAGACGTAGGCTGCCGGGGATTCCCATGATGCATTGAGTTTCTCCTTTCCAGTCACCTTTCTCACTCACTATGTGTTAACAGACCTCTCTGCATTGAATCATATCTGTTATTAACCTCTGTCTCTCTTCCACAGCATGTCTTTTATCCTGTCTTCCTTCTCTCACCCCAACCAATCACAGCAGATGGCCCCGCCCCTCCCTGAGCCTGGTTCTGCCGGAGGTTTCTTCCTGTTAAAAGGGAGTTTTTCCTTCCCACTGTCGCCAAAGTGCTTGCTCATAGGGGGTCATATGATTGTTGGGTTTTTCTCTGTATCTATGAAGCGCCTTGAGGCGACTTTTGTTGTGATTTGGCGCTATATAAATAAAATTGAATTGAACTGAATTGAATTTTACATGTGAGGCCAAATAAAAAAACAGACGTGTTCTGACTGTACCTCTAAGAATAATAATAATAATAATAATAATAATAATAATAATAATAATAATAATAATAATAATCACGAGAAGAAGAAGCGTTTCTGTCGCTGCATCCACACTAGGAGAATGCGCCGGACTCACCTGAGGCAGACAGCAGCATGTGGAAAAAAGAAAAGTAAAGAAAATAAAATCCTGCTTCTATTCTTGTGGTCGCCATGGTACCCTCAGGAAGTGTAGTCCAGATCAGACAGCTATCCGCGTGCAGTCCCGGAGCCTCCTTTCACACTGGGATACTTTTCGTTTCTGCTCAGGACTAAAAACCTCCGCTCGTAGCAGTTTAACTCAGTCCAACATGACCAAATAAGGAGCGTCCGGCTCGCCCGTCATCACATCGCTGCGGTATGCGCTGCGTGCCTGTCCCGCTTAAGTCATTGAGCGGATATAGCGGCTCAATGGCTTCTTCGGACTCAGCCGATCATTATTACATCATAAGAACTTCTGTTCGTCCGGACAGAACCAGCTTTGGGGGTTTGCTTACCTGGATGATGGTTTTCATGCCGTGATTGTCTTTTACTTTCTTTATTTTCAGTGAGTCCTGAAAGTGTTTTCAATTGAAACAGTTTGTCTAGATTACAGGTTTGATGTGAAATCACAAGAGCGCCTTCATTCGTGCCTGGTTTCTGCTACAGATGCACGGTTGTGTTTCTGCAGGCAGACCTGTGCAGGTCGTGTTTCACAGAGGACCGTGTGTGTGCTCATGCTGACTACATGACTTTCTAGAGAGATCACTAGAATGACGTGAATGACCGCAGCGTGGACCTTACAGCTCACTGTAACTCACTGTAACTCACTGAGTCAGAGCGGCTCCATTTATAGATCTGATTACTTTTGCTAAATTTCCAGACACACATGTGGAGAGGTTGTTCCAAAATGCTGGAATCCTCTAGTCCAGTCATTTCAAAGTGCACACTTGCACACATGAAAGGGGCATATAGCCTGAACAATGTAGCACAATAACAGTTAGCATGCTTTTAATGATATAAAGAAAGCTGAAGCTGATTTGTTTGTCCCAGGCTGTTATTCTGGCTGTTTCAGCCTTTTAATGGACCGGGAATATCTGCCTGGACTTTGGTAGTCCTGGCCCCCTCGTCCTCCTTCCCCTGAGAGGGCGGAGCAGAGATAATGAGAGGCCCGACTGCCGTAGGGTACAGTGTGGCTTTGAATACCGAGTAAGTCTCAAACAGGAAGGATTGAATACACAAGCTGGAGTCCAACAGTTCCTCTGAAGGAAAGCAGAGTGAGAGCGCAGCTTCTAATGGCTGTTTCCTGCTTTGTCTTAACGTTTGCAGTTCAGCTGTTTGAAATTGAACCTGATGTTTGGAGCACTGATCATTACTGATAATGAATTACTAAGTGTGCATGTTCTGCTTTCCCCAGTTCTACTGAGGAAAGGCTTCACGTGGTCAACGTCCAGATCATTTATTTACCTCTTCCCCAACAGTTATCTCTGTCACCATATCTCAAGGCATTTCCTAACATAGCTACTGTTCTCAGAGGAGAAATACACCGTGGTGTGGGGGCGCACTGCACACAGGGTGAGTCGCCCCGTGCCCTCCCTCCTGCCTTAATTACTTTCTCAGGCTCATTCCTGAAAGGAAGGAAGGGAGCAGCAGTGTATCACTGACTAACCAGCGCTAACACTGCACTGTTCACTGCATTTAGCAAGGAACTGGTGACCAGTAACAAACACTTTAGGCTGTTTTCTTGGCAAGTCTTAATCGTCTTTTCTAGATCTTAATCTTCAGACTCAAGTAGTCGAGGCAGACAGTACTGTCCCAACGCTCTGCTTATTATGTCTGTTTTTGAAATCCATGCAGTTTCTGGCATTAAAACTAATGAGGGTTAATGATTCACTGATGCTGATCAGAAGTGACTTTCAGTATGTTTCTGAGGAGCCTGTTACTCAAAAGAGTCAGCGTTTGAGGATTTGCTCACCTGCAGGACTGAGCACGCACCAACACGTCAGCAGCACATTTAGAGACATTCAGATTCACGTCAGTAGTTGGACTCCTTCTTATATTTGTGCTCAAAGCCTCATTCACCAGTTCAAACACGCTTTTCTATCCCACCTTCACACGTTCACAGCCACGCGGATGCATCTTTGGTGGGTGGTGTGTTCTATGTCCTCAGCTACACCGATAACTTTAGATGTTAGGTCATCAATGAGCACTTAAAAGCATGTTTGAATCAAAGATGGGCTTTTACAGAAGAGTCCACGTCCACTTTTATTTGGCACAAATGTCACAAACTGTGTTCTGATTTTCTATCACTCTGGTTGTGTTTGCAGCACGAGCTGGATCAAGCACCAGCAAACCTAAATCTAGAGAGACTGGCAGGCTGCCCAAGGAAACCTGTTCCTGGTAGCTTTATCCTGCTCAACCTGCACACAGAGTGGCGAGCAGGCTTTAACAGCTTCCAGCAAACAGGGTGTGGTTTTAGAGGCGATCGGAAACAACAGCCTGTTTCTGCAAAGGTGGAACAGCCACAGTGACAGAGAGTGAGATTATGAACCAGAGCTCTGCTGGCAACCATCAGCATCTCTCCAGGTGTTGTGTTCAAACTGCACATGGAGTAACTGTATGAAGCATGCACATGATGTTCAGAGTAGGGAACACAGCAAAGCGGTTTCCACTCCCAGCAGAAGGATTGGAATGCAGGGGTGAATGCTCGGTGCGTTGGTGTGCAGGTTTCAGGGAGATTAGAGAACAGAGGTGGGTTTTCACCTGTTGGAACATGACTGTCTGCGGCTCATGATGAAAACAGGAAAGAGATCAGACACAGAGATATACATGTTTGTCAGGACTTTTTCCTGTGAGGAATAATGGGGACGAAGCAGCCTGTATGTAGACGAGCCTTTTAAGGAGACCAGGGCGCAGTCTGGACTCTGAGCTCAGGTCACGTGAGCTAGAAGCAAGAAGCTGTTTTATTAGAAAACAGAACAAAGGAAGAAACTGACGGGAGCTGAAACATTCAAAAGATCCAAGACTGTAACGTGTCCTGAATGTTGCACACACACACACAAATATAACAACTTTAGACCACGGGGAGGACGAACCCTGCTTTAACAGGATGTTGGGGGACAGAAGAAGGAGAGCACAGGACATGTAATGACGTGCAGTAGTGGCACTTACATGTGTAGTAGATCAGGTCACATTTCACACTCTGGGCTTGTTTTGTGTGTGATGTAGACACACAGAACAGGCAGACAGAACAAATAAACTGTTCCTTCTCAGTTGTCTGCAGCGCAAGCAAGCCACCAACCACAACCCCAGCATGTCAGCTGATGCAGGATCACAGTGTGAGCGTCTCTGCGCGTCTTTTTACCCAGCAGCCTCGAGCTGTGAGCGTGGGAAACAACTTCAGAAGGGTTGTCTTCAAAACCAACAGATAAGCAACACAAGCAACAAGTGACACATATCACAATATCGCGCACACACACAAATCTGCCTTTTAACATATTAATAGACATTATTAGGATAAAGACATTTTTCCATAGAAGTCTAAAAGAAGAAGAAGAAGAAGAAGTGAGAGCAACCAGACTTGGGAAGCAGCAGCCGTCTGCTGTGGCCAGTGGGGGGGACACATTTTCTGTCATGGTGTGTGTGCAGGGAGGCAGGAAAGGACCCAAAACTCAAAGGGCAGCTTTACTGCTGGACACGAGAAAGAAGTAAACTGGACAGTTTGCAGTCAGGACACAGACACGTATGAAGATCATGACAAAGAGAAACACGGGGTTGAATACACTGAGGGATAACGAGGGGATGAGACACAGGAGCACAGCTGGAGGAATCCTCAAGGTTTCATTGATACTTTGACCTTCCTTCTTTGTGCTGAGTAGGACTGTTCGGTGTTGACCAGGAGCAGTGTTACATCCCTGATGAAGACTGCTCTTCATTAATGCTTTGTGTGCACTGTGGGGGTGTGTGTGCCTCCTCCACTCGACCCTTTTCCTATTTCTCTCTCTTGGTTGGGTCCAACCCTGTGTGTGCAACAACCACTTACTTTTGTGCAGGTTGTTTAATGAACAATAAAGTTTGTATCTGCATTTTTGACGTCTCCTGTCAAGTACTGTTTTGGACCTGTGAAGCCTTTGGCTCTTACACTCAAACCTTTCATGTCCTGGTGGTCAACAACTAAAGTATTCTTCACCGTCGATGCAGAGCAGGAGAAGTGTGCGTGGGGGGTTAGCCTCCCCAGCAGCAGGACGCAGGAGCTGACATGTATGTGTCGAGCAACGGGAGCTGGACGGCTTTGAGTTGAAGAATCAAACGCTCGTGGATATCTGTGCATGGCTGTACTGTCTCCTGAACCTGTATCAATGAACTGTGCACTCTAACTGGATGTTTGGACTTTGATCTGGCTGAAGTGCTTCGGCTTCTGCGTGAAGGCGTCTGCATATGAACAAAAAGCTCTTTGTTCAGACTGCACACACACTGTATATGAAGGTACCCACAACAGTCTGGAAATGAACGAAGACACAATAAAATGTGATGAGTGGCTGAGCATGTGGACACAGACAGTGGCTATAACCTTTACTGTGGGTGTGTCGTGTGTGTTTATCGACTCTTTGAATCTTTACCTTTGCTTCACCGTGAAACGCCAGCTCCCAGTGTGTGACGAAGGTTTGTGTGTGGGAAGTAAAACAATGATAACTGACTCATTTTGCCTTAAAAAGCTTTTAGTTCCATGTGTAATATCATTTACACACAATGAGATGTCTTTTATTTCCCAGCCTCAGTGACTAAACTCACTCGTCATCCTTCCCAGAATTTCATCATTTTTCTGTTCTCGTGGTGTTAATCATGATGACGACTGCAGATTTTAAACACTGTGTTCATCAGTTCACTGCCAATAGAGCCACAAATGACGGTTCATAAACCAGCAGCAATGGAAAAACTCCATGTATCTGTAAAAGTGCTTGAAGTGCACGCTGGAGCTACAGATGGAAAGTGTGTTATATAAGTGAGACTGGTGCAGAGCAGGGTCTCTTTCAGGGATCCTTCACATACTCAGACGGTGACTTAAAGGTTTTCTGCTCTAATCCTGTCAAAGTGGCACCGCTGAAATCTTTACGTCAAACCTTTATTCTTCTTACTGATGGCAAAGACGACACAGAGCAGACGGACTTCCATAAACTTAGTTGTTGTATTTGTCTTGCTGCTGTTGTCAGTGTTCGCTAACTGAAAGCAGAAATGTGAACACACTCACTGAACCTCAGAGAGTGCAAAAATACTTCCACCTGTGTTTGGAGTATACGTGAATATCCATGTACAGTATAACCAGGTCAGACACCTGTTAATTTACTGTGTTTTCCTGTGAACTTGAAATAGCGTCACTGATATGTTGCTGTTTTATGCCAGCAGACATGTACGATGGGAGGGAAACGACCCTGGCTTCAGCGCCCTGAGTTCATTTTACCGGTTTGTTATCAGCTCCTGTTCTCCTGGTTTTCAGAAAGTTCCTTAACTCTTCACAGGTAACTTCAGCATCCAACCTTTTCCCACACTTACCAGAGAACTATGTACTGAACTCTGGAAAAAGGAAACATTATAATTCAACGAGATCCTCAGCTGGCGCCGTGTTAGCAGCACGCCGCGGCCACTCAAATGGGGCAGTTTTTGTATTTTTGTGATTTCTGAGCCACATGGACACCAGAACAAGAGGTGCTCGCGTTCACCAACGGCAAACGCTTCTAAATTACAAGCATCATATAAAAACTGACCAGGAACTCCTGGGAGCGCTGTGCATCCTTGGGTTGCTACAGAAACCAGGCCTGCAGTCCGCTGCCTGGTGGCAGTGGTCAGGTGTTATCCACGCTGCTCTCAAACATTTGCTCACTGGACAACAAACTGGACTACGTCCGACTCCAGCAGATTAGCGGGAATTTAGGGACTGCTGCGTCTTTGTTTTCCCAGAAGCATGGCTCGGTGACGCACACCACCGTTCAGCTACACGGGCTCACTTCATTTCATGCCAACAGAAATGCAGCTCTGTGCCGTGAGACTCACGTGGTGGCTTGTGTGTCTACATCACAGCACAAGAACTGCGCTAGTTTCTAAAACTGCTCATCGCTGGTAGCGTTTATGACTGTTAGAGGCAGACCTTTTTATCTACCTCGGGAATTCACTGCTGTGCAAAGCGGTTCTGAGACAGGTGAGAAGTTGGCCTGCAGGAGCTCTCTGCTCTTCAGGACTGTTTTGAGCTCACTGACTGGGACATGTTCAGGGACGCTGCAACAAATGGCGACCGCGCCAACTTGGAGGAGAACACATCATCTGTGACCAGCACACAGGTAAGTGCATCGATGATGTCACTGACTCCAAGACTGTCATAACACGCTCCAACCAGAAACTGTGCATTCAATTCAATTTGATTTACACAGCGCCAAATCACAACAGTCGCCTCAAGGTGCTTTATATTGTACAGTAGATACAGAGAAAAACCCAACAATCATATGACCCCCTATGAGCAGCACTTTGGCGACAGTGGGAAGGAAAAACTCTCTTTTAACAGGAAGAAACCTCCGGCAGAACCAGGCTCAGGGAGGGGCGGGGCTATCTGCTGCGACCAGATGACTGCAGAAGTGCGTGACCTGCTAAAGACTTGAGACTCCGCCTTCAGAGCAGGCGACAAGGCGGCCTGTACAGTTGTTGCTGTAATTTGCAGAGTTGGAGCTATCGCCATTAGCACATTCAACTGCCACTAACTGGTTTTCTGGGCAGAGATACAAAGCTAGTCCGAGCTGCACTCATGCGCTCCCTTACTCCGTTCCTTGGCTGTGGATGCAGGACGGGTTATCCTCACCGTCCCTCACAAGTGTCCTAGTTGATGCCAGCTGCATCCAACCACACACTCTGCCATCTCACTCCGGTCACTCGTGGCGCCGCTCTTCCCGCTCTTCCTTCTCTCTTTGTTCCCGCTCTCTCTGCTTCCTCTTCCACTTGATCTCTTCCTCCAAAATAAAAACACTTTAACAACAACCTAATATGGATTTACACAAATGATCAAATAGAACTATTCATACATCAGAAGTAAAACGTAGCCCCTGTAAATATCTACAGAAGCATAAGAAACCACTACAGGAACATTTCAGCGTTCATAAGGTTTAAAGGAGGTTTTATACGATGATAAGATCAAGATGAGCCACTTTGTTCCCACTGCAGTCTGCAGAACACCAGCTTTGAAGCACAGAGTTGCTTTTATACAAATTTCATGCAAATTTAAAAACAAACTGCACTGCTCAATCCTGGTTTAAGCAGCAGCCGCACACATCGTTGTGCCTCAGCCTGATCATCTGGGATTACAAAAATGCTGCTCAAGTTTAAATCAATCTATGTGTTTGTTGTCTCTGGTTCCTCCTGGAACGCAGCCGTCTGAGTCCAGCTGTGAGGGTCATGCAAGTACAGAAAACACTGTTCAGCCTGTTATAGCAGGTTCCAGATGTGCAAACATTGATCGAGTGAAGAAGCCTGACAGCATACAGACACACACGCCTTTCTTGTTCGTCTTCATCGACACAGGTTGTGTTTGAGTTAAGTGAAGGCTGGTGAGATATTGGACGTTAAATTTGAGAAGAAACGATGACTTATTTGCTGCTTAAAGATAAACAAGCATTAATATAACCCCATACATTATATGGGACCAATCTCTATTAAAACACTCAATATGTTTTAACTGAAGAAGTCATCTGGTCTGTTAAAACAAACAAGCTATAAAATGATCACATGATCCACATCTGTTCAGTTTTACACATTCCCCTTTCTATGCATAGGCACATGTATTTAGTGATTTTGGTCATCTATCCAGCCGAGGGCTCTGCCAACGACAGACCGCTGTCTGCCTGAAGTGCCTCTCATCCAAAGAGTCAATAAACTTTACTAAATATTTGCAAATAGTCTGTAGAAGCTGTCAGCAGGATGCTCTTAGCTACACAGCAGCTCGCTGCCAGGCTCCGGAACATTTCCTGCCGTGTGGCGTAGCAGGGTTTGTTGTTTCACATGCTTGACATGCCTGAGTTTGGACTCAGGTTAAACCTTTTCTGAACTGTTGAGGCTTGTTTGTTGATTGTTTGGAGAGGAAGCAGATGCAAAAACGACCCAGCATTTATGTTACCATTGTCACACTTTGAGTTAAATCCACACAGTTAAGCACTTTACCATTGCAGATACATGCGGATCAATTTGCATCTCAAAACCAGAAATGTTTTGTCTGTTCAGGAGGTTGCTAGGTTACTTCCTACTGGCTTTCTTTTTTAGTCCAAGCACTTCCTGGTCGACAGGAACAAAACAACGTGAAGGACAAGGCCAAACCAAAGGGACTTCCCCGGGGAGTACGTGAAACAGGCATGTCCTCAAGCGCACCTAGAGGGTGACTGCAGGGACTGATCTGGCCTCATGTCCTCTTTGTGAAAGAGGGGAGTTGGAAATCACAGTGATCCCTGTCTGTTCTGCAGAAATGCAAACGGCTCATTTTGCATTAGTGTGAAATGTAACGGCACCAAATCTCAACAACACTCACCTCAAGGCACTTTATATTGTAAGGTCCAGACTCTGCAATCATTCAAAGAAAACTGAGAAAACCACAACAATCATATGACCTGAGGGACCCGAGAGACAGTGGGAAGGAAAAACTCCCTTTTGGCAGGAAGAACCCTCGGGCAGGAGCGTGATGGGTGGGGGTGTATACCATTCAGAAATTGTTGTCTTTTGCGACTTTAAGTTTGTTGTTAACAGTTACAGATGCTGAGTTTGATGGTCACACATACAGTGTTCCCATTTCTAGCACATCCTCTGCTTTCACCAGGTGGAGGGAACTACAAAGCAGCTCTGTAGTCACAGCAGTGATCTGGGCTTGGTGACAACACTGCTGCATTCTCCGAAGACCTGCTGACTGGACCTAAGCAACAAAACCAGTTAGCTGCCAGCAGCAGAGCAGCTCTAAGGACAGATCTCACAAAAGCTTTTGGTGCTTTAAAGTAGGAATGATTGGAGCTGAGATGTTGTCATGGGAACCTAGCTCTTTCTGCAGAATAGACAGGGATCACATGTTTTACATGTTTTAATTATTATTCTGTTGTTATGACCCATGACCCACTTCAAACGTCCCGTGAACACACTGGTCTGCTCGGTTTGTCATGGCCTTTATTTTGTGCCGAGCTAAGAGTTAAGAGCTGGAGTGAAGTGCACCCACTGGTCTGTGCTGCTGCCTCCTTTTATGGTCATGTGGAGCACGGGGCTGAACACCAGAGCGGACACTCCTTTACTCCAGCATTCATGTCGTACAACACACGGTATGGATTGGTTGATTTGTTTTCTCCGTGTGTGTGATCATCTGTCAGAGCTATTGCATTAATGCATTTCTTAAACGCATGAACCAAATCTGTCATTTAGTTCCTCTTTTGCTCTCTTTGAATTACTGCAGAAGTTGTAAATATAGTTATTTCCACTTTTGCACCAAATGGTTTTATAGATGACGCTGATGAGTCAGTCACATTACAAACAATAAGGCTGGAAAATCCCTTTAAAGACGCTTATTTCAAACACACGACGCGTTCATGCAGATTCACAGGAAAAAGCTACTCCCATGGAGTAACTGGAAAATGGTCCCACCATTGAGATGGTAGCATTAAACATGTCTGAATTACTACATAATTATACAAAATAACAATAATAGTTAATATTCTATGGTTCAAAAAGTAACGTAATAAAATGTGTAGAAAACAACAAAAACAGTCAAAGGTCATCTTGTTCGTTACATGACAAACAGGCCAGCGTGACACCCGGAGATACCTGAACTGCAGAGGCTGCACAGGTACGGAATCCATCAGCCCTAAAGATGACCTCCAGCAGGCAAACAGAAACAGAGGATGGCCTCAGAGCCCAACGTCCTCTAGTGCAGCGGTCCCCAACCCCCGGGCCTCGGACCGGTACCGGGCCGCGAGAGTTGAGGCTCAGGTGTGAATGGTTTTCAGGGTTTTTATTGGTTTTCAGTGTTATGTTGTTATCGTTTTTATCGTTTACTCGGTTTTCCTGGGTCTTTTCACGTGTGTTATGAATAAGTCTTCTTTTTTTTCAGTACCGGTACTAGTTTTATTTTGTTGCATTTATCCGCGACACCTTAAAGGCCGGTCCGTGAAAATATTGTCGGGCATAAACCGGTCCGTGGCGCAAAAAAGGTTGGAGACCGCTGATCTAGTGGGTCCACTGTGGGGCGCATACGATGCTAAAATTGGCAGATCCACCACCTGAGTTTTTCACAGTTCAAGTCAATGTTATTTATGCAGCACCAAATCACAAGAACAGTCACCTCGAGGCGCTTCATGTTGTAAAGACCTCAAACTGACACATGAACACGCGTGACCGACGTGGCAAAGCTGCCTGGAACACGCTTCACCGTGACCATTATTTCTCAGCCTCACGTGGTGAGAGTACGCAGGCAGTCGCTTAAGGATGAAGACGTCCACTGACTGTGCCCGCACTCACCTAAATAATAGTGTAATGTTTGTGGGACATTACGCCCTGGCCCGTATGCGAGGACATCGTTTGACTGACAGGTTGGGACTGTGGAAACTGTGGATCCCATTTGAATTCGCCCGTGGAATCATCCTGACACAGCAGTCGTCTTTAATGACGTCTGATGTGATTTCAGTCTTCATGTGATTCTCACAAGCAGTTTTCATCAAATGTGTTTCACACGTGTGAACGTGACAAAATAACCTAACAAGTGTTTTCACATTAGTATGACTCACTATAATTCACTAAATATGTCTCCCTGTTTTGCAGTTAGGGACTATAAAATGTTTGTTTTCATAAACAACAGGATAAAAATGCCAACGGCTGCATATTTTCTCAGGCTCGGGCCAACACAGCGTGTAGCTTCGAGCTGGGTCTTTGAAACAGACTGGAGTGACCTTACAGCAATACTCCAGAGAGAAGGAAAGATAGACTGTTCCACCCCATATGGAAAAGATATATATAAATCTTATAAAGTTTTTATCTGTCTTGTATGAAACTTGTATGAAAAGCATACAAGAGTGAAAACAGATATAAGATCCCTTCAAAAATTATATAATGAAACTTGTATGTTTTGTATACTTACTAAAAAAATATATGAAAGTAATGAGAAAGTGGCCACTTTCATGAGTAAATCATGTATGTTTTTACTATTTCTTTTCCATATGGGCCTGCTGGTTCATTAAACAAACAGCCGTCTCCTGCTTTAAGGGCCACAGTCTTATCTACACTTTGGGGTGATTGTAGCTCAGGAGATACAGCAGCTCATCCAGAGGTTTGATCCCCAGCTGCTCCAGTCTGCATGCAGCGTCCTCAGGCGAGACAACCCCAAGCAGCTCTGTGATGCCTCCATGGGAGCATGAATGTGTGTGAATCCACCTTCATGCCTCTGCATCAGCAGACTGAACAGAGCTTTACTGAATAGATCATTGTGGAGAGAACATACACGTTATGATCCATGAGCATAAACTAAGATTTACACATGTGTGTCATTTTTAGGACTTTATACTCACAAAGTGGCCATCCATCCAACCTGAATAAATGGTGATTATTTCTGTTCAGTGACTCACGGTTTGACCTTCATAAACATCTCTCTCGCTCAGTCACAAAACCTTAAATGCACCGGTCGCCTGATATGCACAGAGCACATCCAGGTGGGGTTTTGGTTCATGTTGCCAGCTTTGCACAGACTCACAAATGTAAGTTGTATTCATGCAAGTCCCTGTATGAAACCAGGACATCTGGTCGTCCTCTGGATTCCTGCAGGGGGTTGTTTTTTAAACAGAACAGCTAATCTACGAGGAACATCCTGCTAGGATAGCCAGTCAGTGCGCAGCTGCAGAGAGGGGACACATGCAGAGGAGTGAATATATGCAAACTAATCTCTGTTTATTTTGGATATAGTTATAATCCAGGTAATCTGGAACAGCACTGAGATATCAGTCTCACTGTTCTCTGAGAAAGCAGGCTAACACTGATGCCAGCTTAATGTCTCCTCCTGAACACCTCACGATATAGAAACAGTTCATTAAAGCATATATTAACCTTCATAGGCGTTTTTGTAATGCCTTTAATTGTTAACCCTGTGTTTTATTAGAGCTGTGAAGCAGTTGTGTTTATTTAGAAGAAGAAACTCCTATTGTGTTAAAAACACAGTGAAAGAACGAGTGTGACATGAAGGCAGCTCACATTTGTGGATGTATCAGGCGAGTGGATGTTTCACGTAGTTTGACACATTGTTGGAAGTGAAAATGATGTAAGTGGTGAACCTAATGATCTGTGCATCAGCATTTACTCAAGTCTGGATGTGTGTAAAATAAATACACACGTGGTCAAACACGTGATTTGTGAGTCCTCAGCGGTTACACACAAATCACTGCACACATTTGTAAATCATACTTGATGCTTGTGGATCATATCATACACATTCATAATTTCCTGTCTGTGAAGTTCATTATAAAAGTCAGTTCTCTGTACAAGGATACAGAGAACTGACTCAGGACTTTGTGGACTGGTGCCAGCTGAACTACCTCCAGATCAACACTAGTAAAGCCAAGGAGCTGGTGGTAGACCTCCGCAGGCACAAGCATTCTCCACTGCAACCACTGAACATCCAAGGTATGGACATTGAGGCTGTGGACAGCTACAGGTACCTTGGTGTTCATCTGAACAACAGACTGGACTGGACTCATAACTCAGACGCCCTCTACAGGAAAGGGCAGAGCAGGCTGTACCTGCTGCGGAGACTCAGGTCGTTTGGAGTGGAGGGCCCACTCCTGAAGACCTTCTATGACTCTGTGGTGGTCTCAGCTATCTTTTATGGCGTGGTCTGCTGGGGCGGCAGCATCTCTGCTGGGGACAGGAAGAGACTGAACAGGGTGATCCGAAGGGCCAGCTCTGTTCTAGGATGCCCTCTGGACCCAGTGGAGGTGGTGAGTGACAGGAGAACGGCGGCTAAGCTGTCATCCCTGTTGGACAACGTCTCCCACCCCATGCAGCAGACTGTGACAGCACTGAGCAGCTCCTTCAGTGGGAGACTGCGGCACCCACGGTGTGGGACGGAGAGATTTCGCAGGTCTTTCCTCCCCACTGCTGTCAGACTCCACAACAAAGACTTTAACTGATCAAGCACACACATCCATACATATGCAATAACACTAAGTGCAATAATCCTTTCTGTCATCGTTGTATTTTTACTCAGTTGTATATAGCATTTGTATTTGTATTCTATTTTTATCTTATTGTATATTTTATTCTACTGTATATAGTATTTTATTTTATTCTATTCTGTACAGTTGTGTACTGTATTTATTCTTATTGTATTCTAATTTGTGCTTCATAACTTTTGCACTGTCCACTTCCTGCTGTGACAAAACAAATTTCCCACGTGTGGGACTAATAAAGGTTATCTTATCTTAAAACTATAAAACTGTTTCCAATATTTCGTTGTTTTCGTGGATAACACGTTCAGGCGCGTGTTAGTTAAGAGTGTGCATCACAGTGTGCTTATCCACGGCGTGTGCAGACGGTGTGTGGTTCTTACTGGGTGAACTCAGCAGCAGAGCAGCTTTGAATGAAGTGGACCAGACGTGACTGTGAAATGTTTGTTGACATTATTACGTTTCTTCTTCGAGGATTATCAGAAGCACGGAGACTGCACGCGCCTTCATCAGTGAGTCACGTCAGCCGTTTGTTTTCACAGCAGCACAACACAGCCCGGCCCCACAGTACCGACGCGTGGGTGCGTGGATCGAGCACAGAGCGAAACCCCGTAACGGTGCGTGTTCCGCTTTAGGAAAAACCACGTGACCGGCCTGTAAACCGTGTTTATCGGGAAGCGCGACTTTCGTGCTGCGGGGGCAAAGTGGGTTTGATGACGTAGTGCTGTGGCACGACGTTCCTCGTGGCTGGGTCACAAGGAGAAATCAGGGCAGTGTTGCTGTGGAAGCTGTAATCTCCACGTTTATTCTTAAAATGACGTTTTTATTAAACTCCGTGTTCCTGTCTGCAGCGTGGAGTTTGTTTGGTGTCGCTCTCCACGAGGCGCCACGCAGTCTTATTGAATCACACAAAGCTCACGTAGAAACACACGAACAAAACATGTTCTCCTTCGTTTCTGTCAACCACACGTTTGCAGCTATCATGGTTGCTAGGCAACCTGGGCAGCGCGACCGCCCATTTCACAAGCCTCGCACTTCCGGCCTTGGCGGTCTTTGAGTACGCCCCTTGAGGACCGTTGAGGCTGCAGACCCTGAAATGCCGTTACATTACTCCGTCGTGACAACCCACAGTGGGCAGCCGGGTGTAGTGATGGGTGGGTGATAAGTGTGTCGTCATTACGTGGATAAGCCGGAGAGAACAAGGCCCATTCATCTAGAGACATTTCATACAAACATAAGTCTGTGTTTGTAAGTAACTGGTTTGATAATGGGATTCATGGTGCTGCACAACTTAAATCCAGCTGGAGGTTTACTCTCTTACTCAGAATCTTTGAATACATATGGTCTTCCTGTTCAAAGGAATGTGCCGTAGTGTTTGATGCTATCCCTGCTGGGGTCTTAATGTTGTTTAGAACTCCTGTTGTTAGTGATTTGACCCCTTTACCACTGGACCCTGCTGTTACTTATGTCGGTCAGGTGTGTTTCCCGTCTGTAAGGAGGAAAAACAACCGTGAAATACGAACTCTGTTTCCAAAAGACAGAACTTGTGTCCCAGCGGCTGTCGCCTACTGGAATAACTTATACCAGGACCTGGAAGGGGAGAAGATTTGGACCTTACCGTCGAAATTTCTATTAAATAACAAAGTAAAGGAAATATCTTTTAAAGTTATTCATCGTTTTTATCCAACTGGGTCTTTTCTTGTACGTTATAAAAAGGACATTGATGTTAACTGTACATTTTGTAATTGTGTGAAGGAAGATATTTCTCATTTACTTTGGTCATGCTTATACACGAGTCTTTTCTGCAAGAGTTTTGTGTTTTTGTTGTTTCCTTTATCTTTTCTGAGTTCTCTCTTTGTTACGAGAAAATATTGTTTGGTTTCTTTAACCATGCACAGGGCAAACGAATTTTATTTGATTAATTTATTGATATTATTGGCTAAATTTCATGTACATAAGTCAAAATTTTCTAACGCAAAACCATCCTTTCAGTGCTTTTTAACTGAAACCAAACAATATGTTAAAACCATACAACATTCTCAAAATCTAAAAGCTGTCAAAACCATAAACCTATGTTCCCTGTTCAATATCATGTGATTCTATAATAGACTGTGTCTATTTTGCTTTTTTATACAAACCCCCTGACATTGTGTTTGCTATTTTGTATTTGTATGTCTGTATTTTGTGCTTTGTCAATAAAACGTATTCAAAAAAAAACAAAAAAAACAAGGCCCATTCATTCTGACATGCGCACAACAAGGGACTGTTTAGCTAGGCTCGGGTTACAGCGCGCTAACAGCACACGGGAGGGTCAGTAACAGCCAAAATAATAAAGCAGCACGATGTCACAGAACACATTCTATTAAGGGAGTAACGTCGAAAACAGGAATCGAAGTGAAAGATTTGTTTTAGAAAATTGTGTTTCTGTGAGGGTGAAAGGTTAAACGATGCCAGACTGAAGACGAGGTCCTTTTCCTGTGACGTGAACACACAACCGCACAAACAGTAAACACATCCACAGTGTCAGCGCTGAAGTCTGAGGTTAGTGACGACCTCTCCTGCCCTCCGACTGCTCCACACAAAAATGTATGCGACCTGATTTCCTGATCAGGTAAAGGCACTACATCCTTCAACTGGACCTGATATGAGACAATAACATATTTCAGTAAAGGACGCACACTTTGAATGGACATTTTTCCAACTAATGATGTTATTAGACTGGAATTTAAGGTGGATGTAGTCCTGGGCAGTCCTGGAACAATATGGGGAGTCTGGACCCACCCCCACTGAAAACAATCTGTTCAGTGAATATAAACGTGCAGACTCTTCACAGCCTGACGTGAGTTACTGGACCAATCCTCTCAAGCTGTTTATTCTGTCTCTGAGGGAGATGGATCAGCCCAGAAACTACTCTCATTACTCAATAGCCCTAGTTTAATATTCGGTACATTTAACATTGTGTTCAGTGCCGCTCATTTGCTCTTTATTACCCTTTTTGTCTTCAGTATTTAAAGTGGACATGAAGCACTACATGTATCCGGACTTCTTGATTCTTTAAGCACCGTTTCAAAAGTACCGGTTTGGTACTGGTATTGGAGAAAACCACACCCATCCCTCGTCATGATTTTCATTCACAGAAACATTGCTACAGCTCTGATACAGCTTTCACTGAGTCGGCTGATCACAGCCTCGTTAAATCCCTTCTGCCTGCTAACCTTCTGTTTCAGCCCAGCTACAGGCTTCTTCACAGGTTTCTTGGTATAGCTTCGTTTAAGTCGAGAGGTGACGTGACCGTTCCCTTGAAGATGGTTTTCCCTTGTATGTCACACACACTCTGATACCCCCTGTTGAAGCTCCATGGATTAAAGACACGTCTGCACCTGTGAGGAGCAGAGCCCTCAGACTGGAGGAGACGCCTCAGAGAAGGAGGTGCAGGGAGAGCACATCCTGCATGTGGTCGGACTCGGCTTAAGCAGCCAAAGAAGTGCAGGAGACAGATGCTGCCCAGTGTAGCGAGTGAGTTATTCACCATTTTGTGACCAAACAATATTTACAAAAATAGATAAAAAAACTCATAATTAACTCAGGTCAATAAACACAACTGAACTTAACAGATGTTAAGGTCGCACAGCTACACTGACCTGCACCTCTGGACTCCAGTAGGTAGGTGAGACAAACATTTCTATACTCAAACCTGTCCTGCTGCTCTTCCTGGCAATAAAGCTCTACGCTCAATACATATCACAACAAATCCATTTCTCTACTAACACTGTAAAATCAGCTTTGTTAAATTACCAAGATCCTCCCCCTTCTTCACCGGAGGAAGCTATAAATACAGGAAGTAAAACTATACTTCCTCCTTTTGTTCCTGGAACACAGCTGATAAGGTGAGTTCTAACTAAACCACTTAACAGCTGAAGGAGTGAACCAAAGAATATTGTGAGTGATGTGAGGCAGCCGCTTGCTGCCTGCTTTTTAAATCAGGACACGTCCTCCATGCACCCCGTGTTCACAGAGCCTGCTCCAAAGTATTTTTCATTCCCTGATCCAAACATCGAAATTAGCAACACAAAGCTCAGCCAGTCCATGTGGTTGTATACAGTGGATGCAAAAGTATTCGCCCCCTTGAACTTTCCCACATTTTGTCACATTACAGCCACAAACATGAATCAGTTTTATTGGAATTCCAGGTGAAAGACCAACACAAAGTGGTGCACACGTGAGAAGTGGAACGGAAATCAGACATGACTCCAAACATTTGTTACAAATAAATAACTGCAAAGTGGGGTGTGTGTAATTATTCAGCCCCTGAGTCAATACTTTGTAGAACCAGCTTTTGCTGCAGTTCCAGCTGCCAGTCTTTTAGGGTCTGTCTCTACCAGCTGTGCACATCTACAGACTGAAATCTTTGCCCATTCTTCTTTGAATCTTGCCACAGATTCTGGATTGGATTTAGATCTGGACTTTGACTGGGCCGTTCTAACACATGGATATGTTTTGTTTTAAACCATCCCATTGTTGCCCTGGCTTTATGTTTAGGGTCAATGTCCTGCTGGAAGGTGAAGCTCCGCCCCAGTCTCAAGTCTTTTGCAGACTCCAAGAGGTTTTCTTCCAAGACTGCCCTGTATTTGGCTCCATCCATCTTCCCATCAACTCTGACCAGCTTCCCTGTCCCTGCTGAAGAGAAGCACCCCCAGAGCATGATGCTGCCACCACCATATCTGACAGTGGGGATGGTGTGTTCAGAGTGATGTGCAGTGTTAGTTTTCCACACATAGTGTTTTGCATTTTGGTCTCATCTGACCAGAGCAGCTTCTTCCACATGTTTGCTGTGTCCCCCACATGGCTTGTGGCAAACTGCAAACGGGACTTCTTATGGTTTTCTGTTAACAATGGCTTTCTTCTTGCCACTCTTCCATAAAGGCCAACTTTGTGCAGTGCACGACTAATAGTTGTCCTGTGGACAGATTCCCCCACCTGAGCTGTAGATCTCTGCAGCTCGTCCAGAGTCACCATGGGCCTCTTGGCTGCATTTCTGATCAGCGCTCTCCTCGTTCGGCCTGTGAGTTCAGGTGGACGGCCTTGTCTTGGTAGGTTTACAGTTGTGCCATACTCCTTCCATTTCTGAATGAAGGCTTGAACAGTGCTCCGTGGGATGTTCAAGGCTTGGGAAATCTTTTTGTAGCCTAAGCCTGCTTTAAATTTCTCAATAACTTTATCCCTGACCTGTCTGCTGTGTTCTTTGGACTTCATGGTGTTGTTGCTCCCAATATTCTCTTAGACAACCTCTGAGGCCGTCACAGAGCAGCTGTATCTGTACTGACATTAGATTACACACAGGTGCAGCCATCAGGGCAACAGGAAACATTCAAACATGTTTACTGTAAGAACTGCACAAAGGAGGAAACACAATCCTACACACGAGCACTTTAAAATGGACATTTAGCTTTTCAAACATCAGCTGCAATAACAACACTGTGCCCATTCTGATCAGACTGAAAGATTTATAGAGATTTATCCATGTGCTGCAAAAGGATTTGATATCAACACATATGCAGATTAGTAGGAGGATTTTCTTCAGACTGATTTAGAGTTCAGTACCAGGAATATGTAGAATTAACATCTGTGTACATGATGAGTGATGAAAATTCAAACTTTCAAAGGACGTCAGAATCTCTATCTGTGACTGTCCCAGAGGAACCTACCTGAGGATTATTAAAGATTCACAGTGTACAATTCTTTCTAATCTGTCAACATCTTCCTCCAAATCCTGTTTCTGCTGCATCAGAAGGGCTCAAACCTCCTGCTGTTTCTACTGGACCATCAATTCTACTTTATGATGATCTTCAAAGATAAAAACGTGAGTTTATTTGTGAACTCTGTGAAATGCGTCTGATGTTTAGTTTGAACCAATCCTGTGTCAGCTGCAGCCACATCATTGCATACAAATGGCTGCGTTCCTGTTTAGACCTGCTGGCTGTCAGTGGGCTTCATTCCATTTCAGACTGCTGGTGGTCGGCTGTGATCTAAACTCAACATCTTTAGCATCGTAGCGCTCAGAGTCTGATGTTGGCTCATGTGTTGTCACCAACATGACGTTCTAATCAAGGCCTCAGCTTAACCCACTGATGCTGATCACACAGACCCACTAATAGAACTGTTTTATCAGGTTTATGCAGCGTCACCATTAATGTCACATTTAATCAGACACATTTACATTACAAGCCCACTACAACCATTACCAACATGTTAAATTACATTATACATCTGCACTGATTTAAAGTATTTTAACCTGATTCATTTTTTCACTCTAACAGTTCATTCCTCAAATCAAACAAGATATTTGACCCTCAAAAATGTACCAACAAATAATTTTGCAATAAAATATTTATTTTTCAACGTTTCCAAGTGAAATCAAACAAGTGTGTTTAAGAGTGAAACCAGAGTGGAAGCTGCTCATATAGAGTCCAGCCCAGGCTAAAGTAAGCTGAGTAGAGCAGCATCCTCAACGTGTCGGCTCTCTGAACACGGTGCAAGATCGCCATCTGCAGGACACTCCTCGTCAACATCAAGATGACGTCATCGTACAGGAAAGCATGCAGAGCAGGTGACATGACTGTCTGAGAGGCGGAGTTAAACTGTGGCAGGTAAGCATGTGGAGGAGGAGCAACAACATGACGCTGGAACATCATCAGGCGATCGTGGCTCAAGAGTTGGGAGTTCGCCTTGTAATCGGAAGGTTGCCGGTTCGAGCCCCGGCTTGGACAGTCTCGGTCGTTGTGTCCTTGGGCAAGACACTTCACCCGTTGCCTACTGGTGGTGGTCAGAGGGCCCGGTGGCGCCAGCGTCCGGCAGCTTCACCTCTGTCAGTGCGCCCCAGGGTGGCTGTGGCTACAATGTAGCTGCCATCAGCAGTGTGTGAATGACTGGATGTGTAAAGTGCTTTGGGACTAGTAAAGCGCTATACAAATACAGGCCATTTAATAGTTGTCCTATGGACAGACCCCCACCTGAGCTGTAGATCTCTGCAGCTCGTCCAGAGTCACCATGGGCCTCAAGTTCAAGGGGGCTGAATGCTTTTGTTTTATTGCAGTGAATGCAGACGTCCGGTGACTTCGAGCAAACTCTCCCACGAGGACAAATAAACTGTCTTGTTGTTTTCCTGCTTCTGATGTCCTCAGCAGTTCTGTTTGTGGCAAAGTGCAGGTTTGTTCTTATTTTCATGTGAAACAGAAAACACAAAGTTGAACATGCTTCACCTTAAAAGCCTTTTTACCTTATTTTGATCTTCTCAGAACACAAGGACAAAGATCCAGACAACCACCGGAGACATCATGACGTGTGTGTGTGTGTGTGTGTGTGTGTGTGTGTGTGTGTGTGTGTGTCAGTCCTTTGAGCCGGACAGGAGGGCCCATCAGAGCAGTCAGCTGTACTCTGCTCACTCTGGGACTGCATGGATGTGCTACTAGTACAAACATGATGACAGCACAGTTTCATAAAAAGCTGCACACTCCAGGTGTTTGTGCACAAACGCATCCATGCGTGACACTCATGTTAACTGTGTCAGTGCTGTGGTCTGTACATTTATGAATGGAGGTCTTTGGACAGCAGGACAGTAACCGTCTCTGATCACCAGGCCTGTGAACATCTGCCCTTTTTTAACAACAGGACATCGTTTACGCCATCCGCTTGCTTTGTACAGAGAAACCGCTGGAGCAACACTTCCTGCCATACAAGCCATCTACAGGAAGCGGTGTCTGAAAAGGGCTGGGAAAAATCCCAGCACACGGACTCCTCACCCTCCTGCCCTCTGGGAGGCGCTACAGGAGCCTCCGGACTGAGACCACCACCACAGCTGTCAGACTCCTGAACTCCTGACGTCTCACCCACATTAAACTCATGGACTGAACACACACACACACAACCACCTAAAACTGAACGCACACACAATGGACAAAACAAACAAATGGCCGACTGCACCCTCACACACACAATAATAACATGGACTGAGCCACCACTCACAACCACCAGCACTTTATATACCACTGTACTGTATCCATATATCTCACTGATCTCAACTGCACCACTGTAAATGCTGTATAGACGATCACACTGTGCAATACAATAATTATAGTTGTTACAACAGTTTATTAACACTCACAATCGTACATCTACAATCTGTCTAGTTTTCCTATTTCTAACCATATACCTGTTCATAGCCTGCACATATAGCATATTCATAACATACAGGTGTGTCACACTGTAACATACCTATAACAGATCCATATTCTGTAATATATCTATATTTGTGCTGAAGCACTTCTGGATGGATGCGAGCTGCATTTCGTTGCCTTGTACTTGTGACGTGTGCAATGACAATAAAGTTGAATTCTATTCGATTCTAAGTTGTATGTGCATGTAAAAGAAACCATAGTAAATGTGCTTGTGTGGTGTTCTTGCCTGTTAAAGTTAAATCCTTTTCCATTAAAAGAATTCCGACTTTAATCTCAGAGGAACATCTCACCTCTTTTTGCCTGTTCTGTGATTCAGAGGAGAAGTTGTTGGTTTATTTTAAGCAGGTTTGGCATGTAAAGAGAATTTTCCCCATCTTAGATCCTCTGACTGGAGAAAAATGAAACCTCTTTGTTGACTACAGGATGGCAGGTTGGCTCTTGCTGCAGAGATGCATTGAATCACAACCTGAGCAGCTGTGAGAACTTGCATGCTAATGACGTCCACGCCTTGCAGGACGACTGTTTCCACAGACACCCAAAACACAGCATATTACACAGAGCAGCGATGATTTCAAACAGAATGATAAGGAGGAAGTAGTTCATCTCCTTCAGCATTTCTTTGTCCACAGTTCTTCAACACAATTCTGCTGTTTTGATAAAAAAAAACTGTAGATTATTAGTAAAGCCTGGCCGGCGTGTTCCTGGGCCCCAGCACTATGTGTGCCGCCAGTGGCGGTCCTAGCCAGTTTGGCGCCCTGGGCGAACACTCCCTCTGGCACCCCCCCACAAAACATATTAAGGATTGTACATTAACATAAAATTGTTGTACACACACACATAGGAAGAGAGAGAGTATGCATAGTATGCAAACAGCCATCATAATTCGTCACACAATGAGAACAGGACAAATCAACAACTGACAATGACTCATTAATATTAAAATCTGTAACATAATGTGTTGTTTGGAGTTTAGTCTGTTACTGTTGCTATTTTTACCATTTCTTCTGTAACCCACATAATTTTCTTAGGGATTAATAAAGTATTCTGACTCTGATAGTTTCAGGATGACCTGCCATTATCCAATCACACGTCTGCTTACCTCTTATTTTCTCTTTTTCTAACCTGAGCACCTGATGGCTTTGAACTTTTCTTGTCCATCTTCCATTGGTTTTAATTTTGCACTCCAGTATGAACACCCATCCCTCAACCCAAGGATCACCACAACATGATCTAACAGACCTACACCTTAGTTCACAGATTCACTTTGTCTAGGGTGTATTTCTGAGATTTCACACAACCCAGGATTCAGATCATGAATCCATGATGGGCTTGGATTTACAGCATTATGGATGAAATGTGCTCTGTTTGGAAGCAGCTGGCCCCGCCCCTTTCGACGGCTTGTGTGAGACTTTAAATCATCAAACTGTAAATTTTAAATTGTTATTGATCCTTTACCCCTGGTCCTAAAGTATATATTTATTTTCTGACTCTTCTTACATATATTTTTTGTTTGCTTGCACTGCTGTAACTGGAGCCTTGTCGTCTCGTCTCTCTATATCAGGGATGCCCAGTCCCAGTCCACGAGGGCCGGTGTCCTGCAGGTTTTAGATCTCACCCTGGGTCAACACACCTGAATCACATGATTAGTTCATTACGAGGCCTCTGGAGAACTTTAAAACGTGTGGAGGAGGTCATTTAGCCATTTAAATCAGCTGTGATGGATCAAGGACACATCTAAAACCTGCAGGGACACGGCCCTCGTGGACTGGGATTGGGGACCCCTGCTCTATATACTGGACTGTAGCGGAGATGACAATAAAGTTTACTTTGACTTCAGCAGCGAGCAGGCGCACCGAGGGCTCGCGCGCTCACTTTTCGTGTACAGAATTTCGAAAAAACATCAGTGCAGATTATACGTCTGTATCATGATATCTGGTGTTTTTGTGTTTGTTGGTTTATTTTTATTTTGTTTTACTTTGCGAGTCGGTTATTAGACGCTGCTCCAGCCGGTCAGAAAATCCTCGTCGCCCCGCCCTCTCCTCTCTGCCCCGCCAGCAGCAGGCGCACCTCGCAAACGGAGGGCGCCCTTACTCCCAGCAAATGGGCGATAGAAAACCGATCGGTGCCTACGAATTTCCCAATATGCGCTGGCATGACGTCGGGGCAGCATGAGTACAAGCATTTTTTTTTTTTGCCGATGCCCGTGATGCCGCCCCGGGCAACCGCCCGTGTCACCCGTATCTAAAACCTCTACTGTGTGCCGCAGGAGCACAGGACGGTTTGTGCTTGCATCGAGGCGGGCCTGCAGGACTGCCCGTGCCTTTATGCCATGCCTTCTAGGGCCCTCTGCGGTTGCTGCGGTTACCACGTTTTTTTGGACTCTATCATTGAGTCTTGCGCTTTCACTCTGGATTCTGCAGCCCTGTACAAAGCAGCGATTATTCCTGAGCAGCAGAGGAGTTGGGGAGGCCTGGGGTTAAAAGGGGCTTTGAATGAAGGCCATCTGATTCTCATGAAGCTCACTGGCTGCACGCTCTTTGTCTTCAGCTTTCTGAAATGCCCGGGCCTGACTGAGCGCTTAGAACAGACAACAGCTTGTCTCCTCACAATTAGAGGTCTAAATTTAACTAGAAGGACACAGGCTGAATATTTTCATGGCTCTTCAAACTGTCATTATTTCATTATTTATATTGCAGACAGACCATGAAAAACATGAAAGCAATTACAACACTCAAGAAAATTACTTTAACCAGTCTCTGAAGCCCAGTGCTTTAATGTGTGGCCATGCAGAGCAGCTAGCTACACTCTGCTCCCACAGAGGGTGGGTAACAGTGCTGCATCCTCACACTGTGGCTGTTCTGATAAGCCACAGTGTGGCTGCAGCTCAGGAGGTAGAGCAGCTCACCTACTGATCGCTTCTTTCTAATATTGTCTTTAGCTAGCAAACAAAGCACGTGACACAACTGTGAATGAACACTTTATACATAAAAGTGAAGTGAACATAACTAGAGGAGCACTTTTACTATAGTCAGAGCCCTCGTGTATCATTCAAGCTACACTATCCGTCTGAGTTAAGCTGGATATGTGGGCGATATTACAGGACAAGCAGAAGAAAGACACAGAAGCCAATGCTTATTATATCACAGCCAATTAGACGCTGTCATTATCACATGAGCTCAGGCAGCAAACGATGGGTGCACTGAGAGGAAAAAGAGACTGTTTAAAGATCTAAACTTCATATTCTGCCTTTTGTCAGTTACTAACTTTCAGAAGTATGACACAATGGTAACACAATACAGAGTTAAAGGTAATGGAATACAATTTAAAAAGTGTACCTGCACATGGATGTGGCAGCCAGTCACACACTGAAAACATCTGTTTCCAGGCTCTCGTGTGTTACCAGTTGAACACAGGGTTTCTTATATTAGCTGCCATGTTGACATTTTCATGCATCTTGGAATTTTCTGTACTGAAATCTGACCTACTTGTCCTACTTGGCTGATTTACTGGATTTTCCCTCGCGGAAACTTCTCTTACATGCACCATGAAGAGCCTTTACAGTCTTTTTATTGCACTATGGGAAGAATCTCACTTTTCAAATCCACGTAAATGCATTTGAAAGTTTTCAGCCATTCATCTGTCTTCTTAAGCTTCTCCAGTTCAGGATGAGAGGGTGGTTTGAGCCATAGTGTACACCCTGAACAGGCCAGCAGTCTGTTGCAGGGCTGGCACATAGAGGCAAACACTCATTCACATCTACCACCAATTTCAATCATCAGTTAACTGAACCCCACGCCTGTGTCACCTGCTCCACACAGAAGGATCGTGGCCTGGAGTCAAACCCAGGACCTTCTTGCTGTGCGACATAATGTTAATCATCATTTGAAAGATGATGATTAACATTATGTCACACATTTAGCAGATAAAAGACGTCCCTCAACAAAACGAAATCAGGGTAAAGCCGTGTGTCCATGTGGTCGTTATGAATAACAGGAGTCCAGCCAAGTTCCTACCAAGAGACTAAAAGTTTGAGCGTGTCTGGAAACAGTTTCATTGCAGAGCTGGTCCTGAGTGGGTGCTTAGATGTCCTGTGCACAAATACATACTCTGTACTAATATGGGACCGAGTGGCTCCCAGTAGCACTCTACACAACAGCGTGGCTGCTGCACACTGACCAGCACATAAGGAGATTCTGCAGATAATCATTGTTGGAATTTACAGGGTTTATTTTCACTTCTTCCTTTCATGTTTGCAACGCTACATTGTTACATAAATGTAGACATGATATACTCCCCAGATAAAAAGTAGTAATAGAGTAACATTCCTGTACTGTTTAACAGCGTCTACTGCACACTACATCGACTAGCTACACACATCTTTGAGTTCAGGGAGGCTGGAAAGCCTGGATCGGTCATTCCAGCAGGGACACCACATTATTCCTTCAACCTAGCACACGTGTCTGTGCGGTGAAAGAAAGCAGCCACAGGGGGAATAGGATGAAACCCGGACCTGAAGAGGAGGGTACTTTAGTCCTTGCTAGGAACAGCTGCTGCTAGGGAGCCGGTGCTACCAATCGGGAGGTTGTTGGTTGAATTCCTGGCTTCTCCCACGTAAATGCAACATGTTCTTGGGCAATTTGGCGAAGCCCAAATTGCCTCTGATGACTGTGTATGCACGTGAGGTGGAAAGTACTTCAGCACAGAATAAAGCATCTGTATGAGTGTGTGTGTGATTCAGGCTCTGAATACAAATAGTGCTTTGATTGTTAAAGTACCGTGCACAGGTCCATTGTTGCCATCATACGATTCAGGTACTCTGAATATCTCCTATTAGGATCTACAGATGATTACATTTGGGGTCACACACTCTTGTCACAGACGACGCCTGTTAGCACCGTACCTGTGTGGGGGAGTGGTTACAGTCTGTTCCCCAACTACGAGCGCTGATGTCAGCCTCCAATCAGAGCGAGCGCTGATTGGAGGCTGACACGCTCGGAGCCTCTTTCCACAGACGTGACCTGATTTCCATGTTAGCAGTAGAAGCAAGTTATAGGCTGGGATTAGTGCGTGGTCCAGGTTTAACATTAAAGATTTAAAACTTTATTTATAACATGTCGTTTTCATTGTGAACAGCAGACTGCTTTACTTTGGGACACTGCACATAAATACAGCTCAGCCAAACAAGAGGGCACAGAACAACAAAGAGCAAAGGGAGGCTGGAAATTCAGGACTACTCCGGTCTAGCCATTAGCATGAACGCCAAACGAGGTACGTGCTCTTGGAGCCGACGAATGGATCAGCAGCATTAAGGAATGCAAAGAGCGGGATTCATCGGATTCATCGGCAGCAGCATCTCTACATCAGTGTGCCATCATTTCTTTTATAAAAGAGGCTATTAGCTTAAAAACAGCATCTGCCACTGTGTGCGTGTGGTGATTCTATGCTACGTCTTACAAACTTTGGAGCTGAGATCAAAGTCTAGGTGAAGATGAAATACAAAGCAACGTTTCAGATAACAGAGAATAAAAAGACTAGCGATAGCAAAAGACTTGCTCTGTTGTAGTGATAAAACACATCTGCTAACAGGTGGAGAGCCCGACTAGCAGATGTTCTGATCGTTGTAATGGTAGTCGTGGTGGTAGCCGGCGTGGTACTCGTCCTCGTGGAATTCAGCCTGATAGTCACTGTCACTGATGTCGGAACCGTTGGTGCCGGTGCCTTGGCTGCCGTTAGTGTGGACGACCGGCTCGGTGGGGGGGGCGCAGTACTTGGGGTCGTAAACCTGGCGGCCCAGCCCGTACACGCTCATTCCTTTCTGAGACGCCACCTTGTTGGTGCCCATCTGCAGAGAGATGGTGGTGTTGTCCAGCGGCTGCACGGCCACTTTCTGATCAAAGATGTCTCTGCGAGTACCGGGGGCCGGCATGCCCGCCTACAGGAAACATGGCGCACATCAGCACGACAAACACATTTACACAGAGAGGACTCAAAGTGATCACTGAGCAATAACGCAGAGCTTCACTGGGCACACGTTTCAGATCAAACTCGTTTGATTATTAGACAAAGGTGACTTTTTAAAATGATGGCTTGGCTTATTAAGATTCATTGTATGTAATTGCATTTTTCAGACTGTGTTTTGTCCTGATGCCAACCATGCTAACCTCTGATGAACAGAATAGCAGGTCGGGTTAAGCAGCCGTCCTCCTGAAGACACGTCAGACTTTTTATACAGTGCAGGATATTTTATTTAAGCTATTTAGCAGGGACGCAGCAAAAGCTAACAAGAGTCCCACAATCAAATCACCTGGCTTTTATAATCAAACTGCTCTGTGCTTGATGCCAGTGCTGATTTCTGATAGGGTCTTCAATGCACGACGCTCCTTTGAGACGTTAATGAGGAAGAGACAGTCTTAAACCCACAGTGGCTGTTTCCTTCTTCAGGTGTTGACCAAAAAAGCTAAACTCATTTATTTATGAATCTGAGCCGCACACCTCACTGTCACTCAGCATGTGAAAAGTCGTATAGATGTGGGGCTCACGTTCCACTCAAGTGTCTCACATGTTGTCGAGACACTGTTGGAGTAATGTTGGGAGGTCGGCCACTCCTGGGAGGGCTGCTCCAGGTCTCCTCCATTTGTGGTTTGAACGAGGCCCAAACGGCTTTGTTACCCAAATGCAGACTGATTTCACTGAGCTTTTCTCGTGTTGCTTTTTGAAAACTTCAGGACTGGCCTGGTGTAGCGAGCGAAATCAAAGCTTTTCCTTTAAGAAATGAAATCTTCAGGTTATCTTTGTCTAAACACACCAAGTGTGGACAATATGCGAAACAAAAGACCATGATAATGATCAGGGAGTGGGCCAATACTTCTGTCACAGCACGACACATGGTAGAGAGTAAAGACTGGGTTTCACCTGGCTGGCTCCTTTGTTGGTGCCCATCTGCAGGCTGATGGTAGTCTGGTCATAAGGTTTGTCAGTGTGAGTCTTTGGATCGTACAGATGTCGTCTCGTTCCATACGCAGTCATTCCAGCCTGACTCGCACACTTGTTTGTTCCCATCTGAGAAACCAGAGACACGAGCTCAGCAAACACAGTTCGTCTCATTTCACTCTACAGTGAACTGTTGGCATTTAAACGTATCAGGTTAAACAGGGAGTGTTTCTCTGCTCCATCAAAAGACACTGAAATGGTTTAAATCTAATGATGACACATCTCAGGTCATGTGACAGTCACACTTCATTTACCTGCAGTCCGATGACACACTGGCCAGCCTTGATCTTCTCATCATCGAAGTGTCGAGCTTGTTTGTCTGCATATTTCACTCCGATATCGATCTTTGTGTCAATGCCTTTAGTCTTAGCCTGTCAGATAACACACGCTCGTCAGACTGATGGCGCTTTGTGTTCTATAACAGAAGAAAGACGCACTCGTCCTCTGTGCTGTGCGTGCACTCACCATGCTAGCCAGTGCGAGTAGTGTTGTCTGGACTTGAGTCATGTTTCCGTTTTCAAACAGGTCATTGGCCTCAAAGATGTCATTGGGCTTCAGGCCGTAGGCCAGGATAGCCTTTATGAAATTCCCGAGGTTTTCCAGCTGCAGAGAGCATCAGGGAAACAGAGTGATAAGAGACGGAGCACTAATAAGACGAGTGACGTGCTTCAGCTGCAGCTCTGCAGTGTTTGTGGGTCGCGCTCACCTTGTGCCAGTTGAGCTGTGAAAGGTTGATTTTCTTCACTGAACCAGGCTGCAGCTTATTAATCAGTCTGTGAGACGCAGGGAAGAAAACATCACATTAGTCCCACTGCTGCAGCGGATATCATGCAGTTCAGACACATTTCCTTCATTTGAGAGGACATTGCATCACTCACATAACTTCCTGTTTTATAACGCTCAAAGTACCATCAAACCAAAATTCACCTGAAATGTGAATTTCTTCAAAATCAAGTTCAAACCATTAGAGAATATTCATAACCACCCCACAGACATAATGTACAGGTAAACAGCAGTGCTACTGACATCGCGTCACGACCTTAAATATGACCACGCCCTTTAAGGTGGCTGTAACCTGACCATCACTGAACCCTCTGGGGTTACGACCCATTCAGTTTGTTGGTGGCCAAAAGTAGGTCTGTAGTTTTTATTATTTTTATGGTTTTTTGCCATTTTTTCTGCATAAAGCTTTTAACTAACTTCAGTTCTTTTCATAAATCTAAAATAATTATTACTTTTTACATTTTTAACCCTTTAAACACCAGTTTGTTTGTCCACTGCACCAGCTGGAAGACAACCTCACAATTTTATATAATTACATTGCTACTGAAATTTCTTGTATTGTTAATAGTAGAGTCTGGGGCATGTAATTGATTCACATCAACATTGATTATAATGCATTGTTGTTTTTGTGCAGGGAGAGCAAAAACATAAAAACTCCCTCTCAGCTTGTTTGTGGCCAAAAATGGACACCCCCTGTTTACGTTTACAAAATGCTATAAAATTCATATATATTAAGAAAAAATTCCACTTTTTCTGACTTGATTTTTTAAGATTAGCATCAGTGCTGCTCATGAAAATCTAAATTTCATTCAAATTCAGAATTTTAACCCTTTAAATACCAGTTAGATCACATAATTTTAATGATTTAAATAGGGATAAAAGCATAAAATCCCCATTTTTTTCTAAATAATACATGCAAACTGATTTATTTTCTAACCATGGTGGAGGTTAGATGTGTAGCAATAATTAAAAGTATCAATGAGTATCAATGAATGGCCAAAAAGTAAATCACAAATGGTGTGTTAGTGGCCACAAAGGCAATTTAATGACCAAATAACCACTGAGATGACCAATAAAATGATCAAGATTCATATTCCAGTGTGTGCTTCTGTGTGCATCCTCATTAGCAGCAAGATGTACTAACCACAGTAGAGTGGTTTTTGTAGGCACACTTTCTACACCTGGTGCAAGGGGCTGCTGTTCCAATCCTGGAGGTGCGCCTTTTGCACCTTCTTGTCATTTCGTTGGTGGGGTGGGTTAGGGGGTGTGGGGTAGTCTGAACACTCTGGTTCAGACTACTGTATCTTGAGATCAATGGCAGAAGTGGCTGAGAATTAGGAGAAGGGTGTCTTGCAGTTGTTGAGGTCACCAGCATGTGCCCCAGCTCTCCCAGGACACACATTAGTCATCCAGAACATCATAGTCAAATGAGCTTGCAAAGAAAAGCGTCTGGACTTCTTTAAGTTACTTGAAGACGTTTCACCTCTCATCCGAGAAGCTTCTTCAGTTCTAAGGTCAAATGGTGGAGAGTCCCAGATATAAACCTAGTGGGAGTTTCCCCCCACAGAGGGACAAAAGGACCCCCTGATGATCCTCTAATCGCCTGAGCCGAGGTGCGAAACTGGGTGTGGGTCCCAATCAGCCAGGGTTTCGGGTGAGCTCATTGTGAAACCTGGAGCACAAACTTGGAGTAATCAGGACCCTACACCACCGGGCAGAACATGTTCCCTCTAAGCCTGAAGGAAAAAAGAAGGAACACACACATGTAAAGGAAGCACTCAAAACATGCGGCTATCCTAAATGGGCGTTCTTAAAGTCAGCAAAGAGGCACAGAAAAGAAGACCAGACACCAGCGAGGGAGGATAAGAAGGACAGATGCAACAACATTGTCATCCCCTATGTAGCCGGTGTATCAGAGGAACTCAGGAGAGTTTTCTCCAAGCACGACATCCCAGTGTATTTCAGACCCAGCAACACGCTCAGACAGAAACTGGTTCACCCGAAAGACAAAACTGCAAAACACAGACTTAACAATGTGGTGTATGCTGTACAGTGCAGCAAGGAATGCTCAGACCTCTACATTGGAGAGACCAAACAGCCACTTCACAAGCACATGGCACAACACAGAAGAGCCACCTCCACAGGACAAGACTCAGCAGTCCATCTGCATCTTAAGGTCAAAGGTCACTCTTTCGAGGATGCCAATGTTCACATTTTGGACAGAGAGGACAGATGGTTTGGAAGAGGAGTGAAAGAAGCCATCTATGTCCACTGTGAGCGACCATCTTTGAGCAGAGGCGGGGTTTACGACACCAACTCTCTGCCATCTATAATCCAGTTTTGAGATCCTTCCCAGACGCCTTAACGCCCACTCACATCCTGGGCCATCTGACCTCAGGAATTCGCATGATAAGGTGGGGCCAGGTTTCACAATGAGCACACCTGAAACCCTGGCTGATTGTGACCCACACCCAGTTTCACACCTTGGCTCAGGCGATTAGAGGATCATCAGGGGTCCTTTTGTCCCTCTGTGGGGGGAAACTCCCACTAGGTTTATATCTGGGACTCTCCACCATTTGACCTTAGAACTGAAGAAGCTTCTCAGATGAGAGGTGAAACGTCTTCAAGCAACTTAAAGAAGTCCAGACGCTTTTCTTTGCAAGCTCCTTTGACTGTAGGTATGTAGAGGACTCCCCCACTTCAGTGAAGATGTTTCCGGCGGGACAAAGACATCGTATCCCAAGACATCCAAGAGATTGGAGAAAAGAGCCATCAGTTAGTTTTCCTTCTACAACTCGAGGTGCCAACACCCTCTAAGTTATCCAAGCAATATTTGTGCCTATTGTAGTCCAGGATTGCTTCTTGCTTTCACGCATCCTTTATTCCCCATCACTGACTGCTGGTTCCTTGTGTGTTGCTGTCAAAAGAAGCACATTCCTCCGTTGCTTTGGCATGTGGGATATGGCCGTGGTAGCTTTGGTGAAGCCAAAGACAGACAACAAAACTTCCTCTGTTGCAACTGGAGGAGCTGGGGGGGAAGCTCTGGGTTGTTTCCCCTGTGCCCGTTTTCATCTGAGGAGTTCCAATCTGCAATCTGAAGTGTTCCTCACACATAGACTGTGTAGGAAGCAGGCCCAGACACAGTCTATGCGTGAGGACTTCCTGCAGCAACTCAGGAAGTTCAAGCTGCCACAGGAGGTCACCTTCTACACCTTCTGTCCCATGCACATCAATTACTGTCTGGTTCAGTTCAGCCCCGAAAACTGCAACAGACAATCAGGTCTGCAGAGAGGATCGTCAGCTGCCTGCAGACTCCTCCCATCCTGTTCAAACTGCTGCCTTCAGACCGCCGTCTAGGTTTTCTTCCCTCAGGCTGTCACTCTGATGAACACTGTGAAATAAGCTGTTATAGCATTCATATGTGCATTGGGCTACTATTGTGCTCAGTTTGTATAGTTTGTTAGACTTTGTGTAACTTGTTTTCTCTTACTTTTTGTTTGCATGCATAGATCAAAGTGACCCAGAGTCAGAGTCCATGTTTGTGGACACAGATTTGGCCAAATAAAGAGGATCTGATGATGCCGACTTTGGAGAGTGGGTTTTTGCAACAAACTCTCCAGTTTTCAAAACTGTTCCGACATCTGTCCTGTTTGTCTGCATGTCTCTGAGCTTCTGTGCAGGAACATCATGAAAACGGCAGTAAAAACTATGATCGTCCACTCAGTGTCCACAGGTTAGAGAAACTGAGGGTGCATGACCGGCCGACGCACCACAAAGATGTGGGTGTTACAATAAACAGAGCCTTAGTTTGGTGACAAACTGAATTCAATCGATTAGAAAACATACTTAATGTTACATGGAATTTGCTTTTGTCTCCATTACAAAGATCAAGAGGCCCAACAACGGCAGTAACACAAGAGCAAACAGAACTTACTCGCAGAGGATGACCCCATCCTTCAAGCCTTTCTGGAAATTCTCTCCAATAGACATTCCGGTCACCTCTTCAATCCAGAAACGGAGCTCCTCCTCTTTCTGTGGGTCATATTTTTGAGCAATCTGGAGAGATTAAAACACAAATAATAATATGACCACATGAGTCTGTGATAGCACAGCTGCTAGCACCAGTGCCCAGCAGACCATGCTGAGCCTTTACCATCTACAGACATCGGAGCTTTCAAAAATCATCAGTCGTGTTTCATCTGACCAAAGCCTCACCAATGTATAACGTGTATTCTTTGGTTATACAGAACTAAATAAATATTTCACCCTCACAGGGTACTGTAGGGTCAAAGGTCAGCCACACAGGGTACTGTAGGGTCAAAGGTCAGCCTCAGAGGGTCCTGTAGGGTCAAAGGTCACCCTCAGAGGGTAGTGTAGGGTCAAAGGTCAGCCTCAGAGGGTACTGTAGGGTCTGGGCACTCTTAAATGATGAGGTTTGGCCACTTGCAGCAGAAACAGCTTTTTTAAAACCTTTTCTCAGTAACTTTCAGACCACGAGGGACACACTAACACTGCAGTCATGAATAATAGAATTGTGGTTTACAGGTGCTTGGTGGTCTTAAACTATCTTCTGCTGAGGTCCAAGAGTCTCTCTGTGCTGTCCTTTAAATGGTGGGCTGTCACATGGTACACTTTCCATCAAAGGTTTTTACATGTTAACCCTGAACCGTCGTTTTCTCTTAGGCTCTCCATCAATCACAGTAAAAGACTGAAACAGGGCGTTCCTAGAAAGAGGTCAGGGAGGTAACGGAGAGCAGCCAGCAGGGCTTTTCTTCTTATCGGTTTGATTTAGAACAGGCACTGGCATTTTGCTTCTAATTATTACTGCTTTGGGGTTTTTAAGATGCCGAGTAACACATCCAGTTACCCGTTCAGCTGGTAAAGAACTGCTGACAGATTAAAGTGGTTCACAAAGTCTCCAGAATCAACAGGACATAGAGCGCCCTTGCTGATCACTGTGGTTTGTTCTATTCTATCATGTGGACTAAACAAACACTCCTGCTGGGATCAGCTCATGCCCCAAACACATGTGGAAGCCTCACTCTCCACTGAATCCATCTCACCAGGTAATCCTGTGCTACAGAGGACAGATGGACCACAACCCATCCAAAGCACAGGGACTCTGCTTTTCTGAAGCATACGGAGGAACAATGGAGGACTTTTATCTGATAATATCTCTGAGTGTTTGTTTTTGTAGGAAGTTTCATCATATTGTAAATGTATTATCCAGAAAAACAACTTCTTTTTGCTGCTCCAAAACTACTGTTGATATCGTTTAAAAACATCCATTTCCACATATTTATTTTAACACATTCACTCAGGCAGCCAAGCTGTTGTGTTTGTGTTGTGTGGTAACACAACTGGCTGGCTCCCAGTTCAGTTACTAAAACAGAAAACCATGAAAAACGGGACAAAGTTCAGAACGTGATAACAAAACTGTTTCTTTGAACTTCTGTGATGAAGCAGGAAAAGCACAGAGCTCATGCACAAACATGCAAAGAAAGATCTCTCCCAGACTTGGATGGACACAGCTGCTTTATGGCCAACTGTCCACTGAATAAGGGCTGATTATATCTGTGGGGCCTTTCTTTAATCAGTGCTGTCATGTTTAGCTATATTACACGTTTTTAAAAAAAATCCCCCAAAAGTTTCCCTCAAAACTCCAAATTTCAGTCGAGCTTGAGAGCATCTACTTAGGAGCAGGTTTTAGTTTTTAGTTGGCACTCAGAGAAGCTGCTGTCCCACATCATGCCAGAGACTTGGGGGATCCCAGGTTGTTCCCGAACATCCTAACCGACCTTCTCCAATCCGAGGAAGGCAGTTTGAGTCTTCCTCTCGACCTTGGCAAAGAGGGGAGCATTCGAAGAACTTGTCCTTGCATACAACTGTTAGAACTCACGATCTTGGAACCTGCAGTTGTTCCAAAATGGTTCCATTTCTGAACGACTGCACTTTCAGTTTGGTCAAACAGATGCTTTTTATACTGGCAGAGAAAAACTACCAGCTCTAACAAAAAGGGCTTAAATTTAGCGGCCTGGACAGCAGGTCTCAAGGGTCTGTTACATGTTACTGCAGCAGTTTAAAAGTTATTTATACTACTGAGGAGTAGTACTCAGAGTTTTGCCCTTAAAAAGCCGAAAATGTCAAAAGTTTAGACTTCTTTAATGAAGGATATTTTATTAAAGAAAACTAGCAAAGCAAAAACAAATGCAGACAGTAATAATCCCAAAATAATAATCACCTGAAATATAACCTAGTCTGAGCTAACGCTGGGAGTAAGAAGCTTGGAGAGACGACGAGCACCCTCAGATCTGAAGATGCACTCTCCCCGTGTTAGAGGCTGAGCAGAAATCCAAATCTTCTTGAGCTCTTCAGATTTTAAAGCCCAAACTTTTCTTCTTTTCTGTCTTATTGTAACCTAGAATTTCTACACACGAACACTGAGGCAGATTTGAATATGCTTCATCAGTCTTCAGTTAGATCATGATTCAATTCAATTCAATTTTATTTATATAGCGCCAAATCACAACAACAGTCACCTCAAGGCAATTTTTATTGTAAGGTCGACCCTACAATAATACATACAGAGAAAAACCCAACAATCATATGACCCCCTATGAGCAGCACTTTGGCGACAGTGGGAAGGAAAAACTCCCTTTTAACAGGAAGAAACCTCCAACAGAACCAGGCTCAGGGAGGGGCGGGGCCATCTGCTGTGATTGGTTGGGGTGAGAGAAGGAAGACAGGATAAAGACATGCTGTGGAAGAGAGACAGAGGTTAATAACAGATATGATTCAATGCAGAGAGGTCTGTTAATACATAGTGAGTGAGAAAGGTGACTGGAAAGGAAATACTCAGTGCATCATGGGAATCCCCCGGCAGCCTACGTCTATTGCAGCATAACTAAGGGAGGATTCAGGGTCACCTGGTCCAGCCCTAACTATATGCTTTAGCAAATAGGAAAGTTTGAAGCCTAATCTTGAAAGTAGAGATAGTGTCTGTCTCCTGAATCCAAACTGGAAGCTGGTTCCACAGAAGAGGGGCCTGAAAACTGAAGGCTCTGCCTCCCATTCTACTTTTAAATACTCTAGGAACAACAAGTAGGCCTGCAGAGCGAGAGCGGAGCGCTCTAATAGGGTGATATGGTACTACAAGGTCATTAAGATAAGATGGGGCCTGATTATTTAAGAGCTTGTATGTGAGGAGCAGGATTTTGAATTCTGGATTTAACAGGAAGTCAAAACAGGAGAAATCTGCTCTCTCTTTCTAGTCCCTGTCAGGACTCTTGCTGCAGCATTTTGGATCAGCTGAAGGCTTTTCAGGGAGTTTTTAGGACTTCCTGATAATAATGAATTACAGTCGTCCAGCCTGGAAGTAATAAATGCATGAACTAGTTTTTCAGCGTCACTCTGAGACAGGATATTTCTAATTTTAGAGATGTTGCACAAATGGAAGAACGCAGTCTTACATATTTGTTTAATATGTGCGTTGAAGGACATGTCCTGGTCAAAGATGACTCCAAGGTTCCTCACAGTGTTACTGGAGGCCAAGGTAATGCCATCCAGAGTAAGAATCTGGTTAGATACCATATTTCTAGGCTTTTCAGGGCCGAGTACAATAACCTCAGTTTGATCTGAATTAAGAAGCATGGTCATCCATTTTAATCCACTTATACAGAAATGCTTTGACCTGTTTCTCTTCCAAACACACACACACACTTTAAGCACCACTATTACAATAAATACAATGAACAAGCCAATAAGAATAAAGAAATAAAAATATCACAGTTCTGCAGATACCTCGTTTTATCCGACCACCAGTCCGGCCTCCTCTCCCAGTTCCTGATAAAAGCCACAAGAAAACCAGTCAAACAGACTCCGTCTGATTCTGACCAGGATTCCCCACCGTTGACAGTTTGGTTTTTTCTGTCATCAGTACCAAACAGCATGTATTTGGAAACACGACCAGTGAAACCAGTGCACGTATGTACTCTGAACTGGTTCCACAGTGGAACTGACGTTTCAAACCTTGCAGGGCTTCAAACTCCTCAGATTGTGTCACAGCTTTAGTTTCAGGCACAGCTGCTTCAAGGCTGTCAGTCACTACCGTCTCACATTTTTACTGAACAAAGAGTAAAGCAGCACGGAGGAACTCCAGTTTGAGTAACCAGACCAGTCTGACTCATCACACCAACACACTGCAGTGTTAAACGATCATGTTAGGATTTCACAGCTCTGATCACAGCACTTCCCTCCAGCAGCCTGAGGAAACATGCAACAATGTGTCCATCGTGTGAAACATGTTGGTCAAATGTTCAAACATTATCTTTGAAACCCAACAAACCGAACACGTTCCAGTCACAGACACTGCAGCTCATGTTCCCCATCAAATACATGCTCATAGTGACATTTCACTCAATATTTAGTTTTCATTTTCAAACAATGCATTTTTACATACATGCGTGTGTGTTATTTTGGTCTGTCAGCCCACTATCAGGTTTGTTTTTTTCAAAACACACTGGAATCTGTCTCCACATGATGATATCAAACAGCAGGTTTCAGTCCAGCACTCGTGCTGAGCACACAACAGGAAACAACGTTACACTGTAATAGAAAACCAGTGAAATAAATGGTACAATACTGGAAACTGTCGAATGCTTGCTTTCGTTTTATGACCAGCGTAAAGTTCTTTGGTCACAATGAAGAAAATTGTACTTTTATGTAACTGGCTGCTCCATTCTGCATGCAGAACTGCTGGGGCAACAGACTAAACCCGAGTCTGATACTCATATAATCAAACTATTATTCTGGTATTTCAGCACAAAAGCAACAAAGAAACCTCACTGCAACTGTTGACAAGTCTGTAAAACATCCCTGCCATATTCATCAATGTCATCCTTATGGATAGAGCTGGGTGTCATCTGCACTGCAGTGAGAACACGTGCTATACTTGCTAATGACACTGCCTAAGAGAAGCATGTATGATGTAGACAGAACCCTGTGGAACTCCATAATAACCTTTACTAGTTACATTAACAATTTGCAGGCTGTTGGATACGATTCAAACCCTGCAGCACCAGTGCAACATTGGCTACTGTACTAATGCTGCATGTGCAGCAGGTAAAGACCAACAGGGGGCTCTAAGTTAGTGTACTCCTGAGCCCAGCTAAACAGGACAGGTTAGGCCATCTGGTATAAAAACCTCGATAAAATCAAACATATCGTAATAAATAAGATTTCCATAGCGGATCAGAGCCCAGGCTAACAATGACACTCAGGAGATGTACTCGACATGAATTATGCAGCACATCTACTGAACAGACCGGAATAACACGATCTGCCAACTGAGCCGAGTGAAAAGTAGCGGGCGGACGGCTGGATCGAGGCATTGAAGAATCTCAGGAATGTGATGTATGCTGACAGGATAAGAGCGTGGACTCCTGATCGCACGTTACGCAATGGAAGCCATTTGCTACTCTGCTTTTGTTGACACAAGGGAACAAAAGTCATATTTACATGTTCAGAAGGAACATGGCTTCACACCAACGTGACTCAAAATCCAGAACTTTGGTAGGGAATCATATCCAGTTCTTACATCGACACCATTATCAGAGCACACGGCAATATGACAGCATCCTAAAAACCTGTTTAAAATGGGTGCTCTCCCATTTTAAACAGGTTTTTAGGATGTGCTGCCGTCGGACGCCCGGCCTGCCGTCGGACATGCTTCATTCTCCTGTCTCTGATCAAGGCTTTATCTGTGCTTCAACTTTCAGAGAGAGTGTTACTTTCAAGCAGTGCACGATGCTGCTTTCAGAGTAATCATGATGTAGTGCAGTGGTTCCCAAAGTGGCGGGCACAGAGCCATTGCAGGGGGGGCGCAGTATGGTTTTTATAAGAAAACACTGCTAGTATAATGGACACAAACGCAAAGCAGAGGTTGAAGCATCGTCAAAGATGCTTCCAAGCCAAAGACTAGAAGAGCAGCTGTCGTGCCGACAGAAGGAGTTTCCCCTGCGTGGGGAGCAGCACTGGGCTCTCCAAATCACGGACAAACAGGATCCCACATTCTTGATTTTTAGTTCACAAACACTTCTTATAACGACTAACTACTCCTGAAACTTTGGAGATGTTAGCACTTTGTACAGTTACAGGAGGATAAAAGTAATTATCGGGCAAAATGTCCTTCGTTTGTTAAAATAGTCCCGTCCAACACCACGTGAGAACAATAAATATATAATTTTCTGTTGTAACCCTCAAACTGAATGGTATGGAGGCCCGTTTCCACCACTAAAAAAAAAAAAAAAAAAAAAAAGCATCCACATAACTCCAAATTTTGAGTTATTTTCTCAAAATTTCGAGTTAGTCAGTAATCTACGTGAATGGCGTCATTTCCTTGTTACCCGGAAGCTGAAGCCCTCAGCTACAAATGCTACAGCTAAGCTACCAGGATTACAGTCATGAATGCACAAATTGCTGATTATTTTCAGCTTGGCTTCACAAATGATGAAATCCTTGTGTTATTAGCTGAATTATTAGCGTTACTATCAGCAAACGTACTCTCGAAAGCGCCAAGTTGTTGTGACCTGGTTTTGAGTGCGCGTTCCACGTGGATTACTGATTGACAGAGCAAATGACTCGAAATTTGGAGTTATGGATACTTCTTTTGTTGCTGTTGGCTTCCACAGAATGGCGATGTAACGACACTCACCGTTCACAAAACTAAAACATCACTACTTCCCCGTCTAACTCTCTATAATGCAGTAAACTGGATCCCGTGTCCAGCCACTGACGCAGGAGGAACACATTGTGTCGGTGATACCGACCTTGGCACAAACACGGATCCTGCCACAGTTTGTTCCCCGCTTCAAATCATGGACACACTGTATCCCACAGTTTGAGGTTTTTAAACCCACTTTGCACACAGAGACATTTTTGGAAAAATGTATTGACAGTGATGTTGAATATTCTTGTAAAATTAGGGGGAACCACTGAGGCAGCGTACGGCATCAGGAGCTTCCACGTGTTTTTCATGCGAGCACACAAAGGAACCGTGGTGGTTCCTCTCAGCATGTCATCAAAAAGGAAACGGTAACACACAGAAAGCCTCTCCTCCATTCATGTCTATATGAAACACACATAGAAAAGTGTGTGAGCCAACAAACTCACAGAGCTTCGATATGACGTTCCCTCTGTACAAACACACTGTGTAAAGTACACTAGTGTTTCCCCGTTTCCACTGTGATGATGGAAAACCCTTTAAATATTTAGACATTTTTGGGCTCTGGGAAATTTTTACTAATATAAAACCTGCACAGATTCCTGGCCTGTTTCACAGATGCTTCTTTGATACTGCCAATGCTAACGTCAGCACACGCCTGGATGAACAGGAGGGCAGTCGGGCTGAGTGCATTCGTCCCATTGCTGTGTTGTGATCCAGGTAATCATTTACTATCCTTCACAGGAAGCAAATCCTGGAAGTTCACCTGGAACGTTCCGGCGCAGCACCGGTGGCCTTGTATTGGCTGCAGCTCTGTATTAGGATGGAATTGATCATTTAAGTAGGTGGTAATGTGGCAGTTGTTGGTCACACTGATATGACAAAGAGAAACAGGCTCTGGGAGGAGGACATGCGACAGCTAAAAGCTGTGCACACACACTTGTTGCTGATACGTCACTACAGTGCAGGACTTGTGTGACTGGACTGTATCCACACTGCTGGTTCGGTATGCTGACGGACACTCTGGCACATTTATTTGTGCCTCCCATTTTTGAGTTACTGACCAACAGACGCTTCTTCCTCTCACGTTAAACCAGTTGCTTCATGTTCACTCTGTGTTTCTTTGTTTCATGGTGAAGAGCAACAAAAGCTGACTGATGCATTTCCTTTGCTGAAGCTCTGATGCTGAGGTTTGTGCTGAGCAGTGACAGCTGTATACCAGGTGATATCCCAGGAGGCGTTTTTCTTACACTGAAGGTTAACACACAAAATCAGAAAGCTGTCCACCGTCCAAACAGAAGTTGATGCTCGCCGAGTGTCAGACAGACGTGAGACTAGCTGCAGTGTACAAGTCTACGGTTTCTATGGCTGCTGTTGTATGTCCTGTGTTTTGGCACAGAGCCATGTGACTCGGTTACAGTCTGTACCATGAATGTGACTCAAACAGCATTAGCAGCTAACCAACAGTCAAAGCTAACCAGCAGCTGCTTTCATAATGTCCATCATCAGAAACAGTCTGATGGAGCTTCACATGCTCACCTGCATCTCCAGATGCTGAGCTTAAGTTCTGAGGAGACTGATTTAGGTCACAAGGACTAATTGTTTGTTCATGTTAAGACTGACACACATAGGTTGTGTGCTTGTAGGGAAGCGTCTGCAGTGACATCACCACAGAGCCTAAAGTTCATCCTCGGATGAAACTGGCACGCTGGCTTTGCCACGTCGCGTTTTTATCAGCTGTAGACGGGAAACACGGATGGAACTTCCAGGTGGGAAAAAGTGTCTTCAATCTGCAGCCAGATGACTGTGGTGATCGAAATATTGATTAAAATAAGCTCATGGGAAAACGTTTCTCTTGCAGTCTGTGAGCATCTTCCTTCTTTGTTTTTGGGCTCTGTCACCGACTTTGGGTCGTCCTGAATAAAAAAAAAATAGGTCTGTTTTATAAATCGTTGTCATTCTGTGTTCCAGAAGCACATACTCTCGACCTAGGGGCCTGTCAATCACAAGACATTAGCAGATCGTTACATAGACAAACCTTTTGAATACAAGCGTGCTGGTGCACACAGGGGTGCACAGACACAAACTACACCTTTCTTGGCTGCTACCTCAAAGCACATTGAGTGCTGTCAGTCCTGCGTGCTGCACAATAACATTCAATATTTAATATCTACTGTCAGCTAGATTATTGTGATGCTGTTGTGTTTATTATGCTGCTCGTTTTTTGCTTGTTTCCTTCCTCTCAACAGGTGATCCAGGTGAAAAGTGCCTTTTCTCCCTCTTCCCCTGTGTTTTTCTATCTTGCCCAGTCATGTCTGTCCCGTCTGCAACAACTGAAAATAAAATAAATACATAATAATAATAAAGGTCAATCAAACGGACCACTATGGCTAGGCCGTGATGATCCACTTGGTAAAGGAAACCTGTTGTGTATCTTTCTTTGCCTTCAGACCATCATTGTGATGCTGAAGAACCACAGGGACAGAGCCTTTGGCTGACGTGGGGAACATCTACCTTTGGTTCCGCGTGTCATTCGTTCTTAAAATCTCAGACTGCTGACAGGACAGAAGACGAGGCCAAAGGCAAACAAACGTCCTGGCACACGAACAGCCAAAAACACTAACTCGTCCACACACACGCAGACTGGCAGCGTGCCCACCAACTTCTCATGCTTACACAAAAGATGTGTTTTCAAATCAACGCTCTCGAAAGTCCTTTACTTCATTTTGGCGGACTTTCAAATCCCAAGTTTGCAGAAGTCCCTCCATGCAGCGAGTCATGCGTGGCGTGGGTAATGTAAATCTCACGGGGCATCGTGAACACGCAGTAACAGATGGAGGCATTGTGAGGAGCAGACAGAAGAAACGCGAACTTCGTGGAGAGTGCGCGTTTGTACGTGTTTCTGATGGCGTCATCCTTCAGCCATCCCTCACAGACTGTCCACGGAGACCGAGAGCAAAGACACGACGCGTTTGCCGTGAAACTAACAGATGGTTTGGTTCCTCTGAATATTTGCCACGACACTGACTGCTGTTCTAAGTCTGCTCCTAAAATCTGAGGCAACATGGAAGCATCAGTGTGTCCGGGCTCCTCCCAGCTGCTCCACAGATCCCGTTTAGCTTCTCGTCATCAAACATCTTCATCACAACATCTCATCAGAAGTTCAACAAACTGTTTCAAACGCTTTAGAGGCGTAAAAGCAGCGCTTGGCACCGAGGCGGCTGCGGTCACAGTAACGCTCCCCGCGTCTTTCTTCGTGCTGGACACGAAGGGAAAAGTTCCCGAGCTCGGGAACGTTCGGCGCGTTCAGACAAACAAGAGGACCGAACCTTTGTTTAAACTCTCGTGTTCGGCCCACAGCGAGACACACCGACAGGCCCGCGGGCTTCTAGCATCCACACAAAAAGTCTGAAAGCGAAGGAAACGTGAGACAAAGTAAAGACGCGACCGAAGCACTTACTTTGCTCTTGACTTCAGCAGACAGGCCGTAGGCTGGTCCCTTATTAAAGTGAGTCATCGTGGCGCTTTTGTAACCCACGGGATTACTCGCAAAGTCCGCGGAGTCGTCTGTGGAAAAGACGGATTCTCAGCGACTGTTTCGGCCCGACGGGAGCTCAAGCAGTGCGCGAGGCGAGAGCACGGTCAGCCCCCCGCCTCCTGTCCCCTCCCCTCAGTGTCGGCTGCATCCTGAAAGCCCTGGATGAGTACAACTTCCACACATGACCAAAACTTTCCACACCGGGATCATTTTTAGGAATCCTGTTCAGCTCAGCTTTGGTCTGCAGGCTGGCTGGAAACGAAAAGCTGGTGCGGCTTTAACCAAGTCCCACAGCACCCGAGAAACACACAGATCTCACCCGCTCCTTTCCCCGCCGTGCCGTGGAAGCAGAGGCTGCGCGTGGGCTTACTAACAGGCCTCGCTGCGTTCAGCTTCATGAGACACACGCGTGTGTACTGTCAGGGAAAACATGCTAACCCACGTGCACTGTGGTGATCCTGGAATGTGCGGGTGGACATGGTGTCCATCTTTCTCCTCTCATGCAGGGACTCATGCTCGGTGTGGGCTCCACAGCGATCACACGTGATGCCACGTCGGACAGATAACGATCAGCCTCCCCAGCGATGCGCAGGTGCAGCAGTTTCACCTTCACTGCATTGTTTTCTGAGTAGTTTAATAGTAGTGAGAGTAAATAATGGCACAAACAACTCAACAATACAGACACAGCATTTATTCATCACACAGCAGGAATGAGTCCGTGTGGATCGGACACTTTCACACCATTCTTCCCAGGAAAATGGATTTGGGGTATTTGTCCCTCAGAGACGACCACTGTACAAAGAAGTAGTCGGATACAGGATACAGGATCTTCCCAGTGAGCGACAACGTCTGGACACGGCAAATACTCTCAGCGTAAACTATCAGGACTTTCTTTATTCCCAGAATTCCAAGGAGGAGTCCTGCTACACACAGGGGAATGCAGGTCCCCGGGCCGTTACACAGCACCTGAAAACACAGACAGGGGGGGCGGGCACACATCCGTGGAAAGAGGTTATTCTGTACATCTGTTACAAAACTGTGTGTCATGTGACAAAGACTGGCTCAAAGGCCATTCTGGATCGGTTCATGTGCACTCCCTGTCATCACAGGACGCCTCGGACATGCAGCGCAGCAGCCTCTGTTCTCACACAGTGACCTCCCCTCCTCAGGTCCTTCAGTAGAAACTGTGAGAGTCAAAGAGGGAAACCCTGACACGTCCGGTGCATGTTGGGGTTTGGAGCTTACCGAACATATTTAAGGCCAAACCCGGCTGAGCTGAACCGTCTCAAACCACAAATGCATCAGAATGTTTCAAACAGATACGCGTTTGACTCACCGAGGACTGCGTTCAGTGAGACAAAGGGAGGGGGCTGAGTAAGTACGAGGCCTCAGCACTGAAGGAGGCTGGTGGAGTTTACAGGAAAGCTGCCGTGGAGTCTGGAGAAGTAATCATACAGCTCCTCTGCGTGCAGAGCCCCACTCTGCAGTCAGCTTACACCCACACCTCTCAGCCGTCTGTTTCCCTGCACAAACCTTCTTACAGCAGCAGGGCTGCAGCGATAAGTTGATCAGAAAATGATCCTTTGCCTCGACGCTTCGTTTAGCGCTCGGCGCCGTCGCCACGTAAGCGCCAGCGTTTCAGCTGCGACTAAAACAGACCTGAAACAGCCAGCGTTTGAACAGAAGCAGTTTTTCAGCAGAAACAAATGTTTTTGTAAAGCGAAACCAGTGAGAAGCCGTTTTCTCTCCATTTACTGTCGCTCATTAACAACACAACAGTATTTGTGACTCAAATATAACGGATGGAATATTCCGTTGGTAACATGCCTTCAGCTGCAGCGTGCTAACCACCGCTGTGTGAGCCACTGTTCACTACAGCCTGCTCCACTCACCATGTCCGGTCTGAGCCTGAACACCAGAGGCAGGGAATAGCGCAGGGCATCGAGAGTGCTGACGACAGACGAGCTCCAGGACTGGTGCACCTCGCGGCTCCGTGGGATCCGACAGATGGTGAACTGAGGAACAAACACGTGTGCGTCACATTCGTCTGAATTTGACATTAGATGTTTAAATGGATTCACTGAGCTGTAAGCTGACAGGGACTGAAGACAAACAGAAACCAACCACACGCCTGGACCTGTGAGACACACGAGGACGTGCTTCTGTAGGGATGATCTGATAGCCTCGTGTTGGTGTTGTTCCCAGACCACCATGAAAATGTTGTTCCAGGTTCAACGTTGCAAGTGACCAATCACTTTGTTGTGACGTTATTCTTTTGCACGCCAAGCCATTCGTGCATTTATGAAATTCCAATGTTGCGAGGACAATATCAATTCTGCTTACTGTTTATTACAGAGTTAGGGTCAGGGTCCGTTGATCGGCGGACAGAGGCGGTTTCTCGCAGCTTAAGTACAGTTTTTTGTTTTACGCCGGTTTTTCCCAAAGTCGCAAAAGTATGACGTCACAACAATGTGATTGGTCACTTGCAATGTTGAACCTGGAACATTTTCATGATGATCTGGGAACAACACCAACACGAGGATATCAGATCGTGCGCTTCGGTAGACAGCTTAAACCACACAGTAACAGGATTACTTCAGAAACGCTGGTGGCCAACAGGCCAAACTTTACTTTCTGTTTTGCTGATGTGCTCTTTGCCTGGCAGTGGAGTACTGTCACAGTGTGATACTTTCCTGAAGGACAGGAAATAAGTAACTCTTCCAGTGTGTGAGCCTGCTGTGTCAGGACTCTCCTGCCTATGATGATGCAGTCCTGTGGGAGCAGCAAGTCCTCTGCAGAGTCCAGCGGTGGCACGCTTTGCTGTATCTGAACCTCTGCACTGTGCTGGGGTGCAGCTGCTGGGCCATGGAGACCACAGAGCTCAGTGAGCTCTCGCTGTGCATCACCACACTGAGTTAAAACCAAAAGCTCCATCATGCGTACCTGTGAGTCCGACTGTTGTTTGAGGCTTTCAAACGTGCAAATTTTCTCCTCGCTCATCCTGTCTGTGTCTGCGAGGACATAGTGTCGAGGTGTGTAGGCTGCAGACATGCACTGCAGCAGGTGCAGGACCTCTGTGGTATGACCACCTACAAATCAGAAAGAAGCACAGCAGCAGTTACAAGGTTAACCACGACCTGGAGGACACTGAACTCTTAGTCCTCACTGCGCTCGTCATACACGCTCATCTTTAGATGGACACTTAATAAAGACAGACATTCAATTTGATTTAGAAAGTATGTTTCATCCCAGCATGAGTTCAAACAGGTCAGTCCGTGCTGGGCGTGAAGCGGCAGCGAGGACACACCACAGGACATCACTGACAGTGTTGGACGTGCACGTGGCCAGAAACAGCCAGGAGTCTGCTCAGCATCTAGGACCAACAGCTCTATAAAGCATCATTATCACTTTGAACTTCACATCGGTCTACTGACCTTAAAGGTCAAATGTGACATTACATTATAAATGCTTTATCATAGTTTATACATCATTCTCACATCAGCAGGTTCCCATAATGACTACAAACTGTTTCTACGACAACTCCAATCTCCCCAAAACGGCCGAGCCCCATCAGACCTCAGAGACCTCTGAGTATCCGATTGTTCAGTCTGACGTCACTAGCCGTGTCTGGACCTAAACTCCGCTGCAGGTCCATATATCAAACGATCACTATGGCATTACTGAGAGTTGAAAAACTGTCTAAAGTCTTTCATCTTTAATAAAATGATCAGCGTTCTGCTCTACCAGGTGTAACAATTGAGTTTAACATCCAGGCATCCATGAAAACGGAATTTATGACATTAAACGGAGTTAGAAGTTAGCAGGGAGTTAGCTCGCTAGCTTCTATCTAAATACAATATAGCATGTCCTGACTGCGGGGTTTTGGAAACAAATTAAAACGTACAGCTCTGCTATCACTTCCAGCATAAATGAAGACAGAAAACTAAACAGCATGACGTTTGTAGGGTTACTGAAGTTGGGCTAGCTGGTATATAATGATGTGCTACGTGACCGCTAGCGACACAGCTATGTTAGCATAATATAAACAAGCTAACTTTTTTTCCACTCGATAAAAGTTAACGTGAGTGTTCTCGGTGGTCAGAAACAAATGTAATCGCATGGCAGGATGCTGTAAAAGGACCAAACTTCAGCCAGGAGAACAACTGAGATAATCCATCCACAATACGAGGTTAGTCATTCATATACTGCTGCATGGGCTGGGCTGTAGTTACATCCTAAGGTTTTAAAAACTGAGCTTAAATAAATGATTAGCGGTAATAAAAGCCGAGGGAGGTCAACAGTGATCACTGACTGTTTTAGGAGCTTTTTGAGATCAAATAGAAGAAAATACAAAACATTAAACATGTTAACAACACAAAAGCCATATTAAACGCAGACTACTTTAGGCCCGGAAGTAGGATTCGTCACGTCATCACTGAACAACCGGATTATCATATGACCCCTGCAGAAGCAGCTTTCTCATGCTGTCTATAGTATATGTGCTATTACTGCATGTCATTAGCCTTTGGAGCCTCTCTCCCATACTTTAGTCCAGTGATCCTGGTTCTGTTTTAGGTCACTTCCTGTTAAAAGGGAGCTTTTTGTCTCACTGTCACCAAGTGCTCGCTCATAGGGGATCATTTGATTGTTGTGGTTTCTCGCTAACACCGTAGGGTCGTTACGTGTGAAGATAACTGCTGTTGTAATTTCACTGTATATAACTAAGACTGAGCTGCAGAGCTACACCCCAGGACCAGCTCTACGCTCCAGACTGTACTGGATCGTCAGCATTAAGCTGAGTATTTTCACCACTGAGACCAGGAACACTGCACATCCATTGGCTAACGGTCGTGTTGGCTGCACGTTTCAGACCTGCACCCAATTCCAGTGAGCATGCTCAGCAACACTTCTCAAGATGAAGCCTGAGTTGATACGTCAGAGCCTCCGTTTGAATCCAGCAGAGTAATGTGAATACTGCTGACTATTCCTCTCACCAAAGCACTCTGTCACTACCATGGACAGCAGGAACGCTCGTGGTTATCATTTAACCAACTTTCTGATTCATCCGAATTTGGATTTTTAAATCTAATCATTCAGCTGTTACCTAACAGGGACAAACTACAGCTGACAGAAACTGAAGACAAGAATACAAACACATCACACAGCGATGGGCCTGTGATGCACACGAGCACACAGTTACCCCAACATCAAGAACTGCACTGAGAAGCAGGACCACGCAGTACAGAACAAGGAAAGGAAGCAAACTAGTGCGAGATGTGTCTAAAGACCCAGGAACAACTGCAGAGACACTAGTGACTGTTGGGAATTGTAGTCTCACACATGACAGCCACTGGAAACCTACACAGGAATGGACTGAAGAGTCTCAGAAGGAAAAACGTCACCTTGGAGCCGGACAAAGCTCATGCATACTGGAAGTGCATCCTTTGGTGAGATGAGCTCTCCCCGTAGAGATGCTGCTGACGTTTGGAGAAAGGAGCAGGCTCGGATCGTACACTCGTGTCTTTAAACCAGCCCACGTGCCACAGGATGTGGCGTGAAAATCATCACAGCCCAACACCTTCACGTGGATGTGGTTCTGGTTAGACCCACTGAGAGTGAATCAGGAGATTTTCAGTGGAAAAAGGTTCTGACTGAACTGCTGATGACAAACTGACTTCATTTAAAAAGTCGCTTCAAAATCCACGTGTGAGTTTATGTTTGACGTTTCTGAATGAAGACGGAGAGAGGGGTGTCAAACATGTGGTCCGTGTGCAGCAGGAGGGCAGAGAGCAACAACCTCACACAGATGACTGACTCAGCAGTTTCCCCTCATCTCAGCGTGGAAAACCAGCGGACTCACGCCTGTCACAGGTCCACGCATGCATCCAAACTGTGTTTCTTCAAGGAAATACAACTATTCCTGCCTCTAAGGACTTTTAACAACTAAATACATAGAAAATAACCAGCATCGCTTAATCTGGATGGAATTATTAAGAAAAATCCAGTATTTTGACGGATTTTCACTTCACTAATCACCAGAATGACCTTTGTGTACACTCTAGGTATGTATAGTGTACCGGAAGCTCGGGGATGTTGTTTGTACGGTGGCGGAAGTGTCGCACTCCTGCCCGACACAAAGCAAACATGTTCAGTATCCACAGCTAAAACAGCAGATACGTGGCATGGCTAGAATTAGCATGCGTCCACGCCGTGTCCGATACACCCACGGTGTCACAGTGTTGCTGAAACACTGTGAAACATGGCTCCATGCCCGGTGTAGCCCGGTAGCTACGGAGGCCGGCTGACGGCTGTTTGTAACGTAACAACATGAGCGAGCTTTCTCTGTGACACTTGAACGCAGCGCAGCGGGGCCGTGTTCCGCGCTGTTACCTGATCCCGCGACCACCAGAACAGTGACCCGACCCTTGCTTCCAGGCTTGCAGTTGGCGCCCGTCTTCACAACGATATAAAGGCGAATGATGAAAAATAAACACAGAAGTAAAACTGCTGATGTGAACCCCAACAGCAACATCGTGACGGCTACGGCAGCCTGGCGTGCCCAAAACCAGACAGGGCGTGGGGCGGGGAAGCCCTGAGTGCGGGCTGGTAGGCAGAGCCAGCTCCTGCTTGGTGTTCACGTTACTTTGTTTTTAGCTTCCACATCCATTCAGACGTCCTGGACACGTGTCTATAAATCTGCAGTGTGCTGAGGAGGTGGAGCTTATGAAAGAAAAATATACGTCGACTTTCACTTTAAATTCATTGTAATTTGTAAGTGTAATAATAATGATGACAATGTTATCCGTGTTTTGCACAGCGGAGGAGCGTGTCAGCACACATTTCACTGCATGTTGTACTCGTATAACTCTGAATGTGCCAAATGAAGAAGGTTGAATCTTCAACGATCGGGTTGATCTCTGTGGACCTGAAAGCAGCCGTGGGCCGCTGCTGACACGCCCCCTCAGTGTTCAAGTCATACCAAACAAAAACGAAGAAAACAGACATTTCTGATATTTTTGTTCGTTTTCATTTCAAATATTTTATAACAAGACTAAACTTTTTCATACACACATGGGTCGTCTCTGTGTGACAGGAGGCAGCACTGCTGCTGTCATTGTGTTCGTGTCTAAATCAAGCTACACATGAGTTTGTGAGTCTGTCACTGCTCTCTGCTCATAAAGAACTTATTTTAACATTGAAGTCAACAACAAAGCAACCCTGCAGGTTTCTAACACAGCACAGTGTCCACACTGAAGCCAGTTTACAGTCCCAGTGAACCTAAGCCAGGGCGCGTACCCGAGCAGCACCTCCACACAGACCACATTCAAGCCCAGGACGGTGGTGCTGTGAGGCAGTGCTAGCTGCTGCACCTCTCCACAATGGTTACAAAATCAAGTTATACATTGAACTAACCAACGATGTAAACAAGTAGAGCTGAAACAATCAATCAGTTACTGACTTGAAATAAAGGCAGCAGCTGTTAGAACAGCATGAACATATTAAACGGGCTGGACACCCTCAGAGGTAGCTGGTCCTGTCTTGACATCTCTTTGCCGTCACATGTAGGATCAGTGCTTTTACCCTGACTTACTTTATGTTGTACACAGTTTTACTTCTGTGACATTTTGTAGGACATTTACTTGCAGAATACGTCGTCACAGTCAGCCTTCAGTCGTGAATCAGTGTTCTGACCATCGCCCACATCCTGTTCACATTTCATACTAAGTATATGTGAGCTGTACAGAGACGGCGGCTACACTGATGGTGTTCGTGGAGCTTTTATAGCTCAAAGTGTTTGCGGCCTGGTGTGGGACAGGAAGTGGCTAGAAGATGCAAACACTGATTTTCCTGGTTCTGATGTCTTTGTTCAGGTTGACATCACTGATAGCTGACGAGACCTGTGCTGTGCAGGTTTGGGCAGTAAGAGGATTGTAAACAAGGTTAAAGTGCTACGCAGTAACCACACTTACCTGTGCTTCTGTTCAAGACTGTTTCCTACATGATGTCAAAGGTGTCACCTGTGCACGTGATCACCGTGCTGATATATGCAAACCAATGACTTTAAAAATGTCCCAGATGAGAACGAGGCTTCTTTCACACTGGCCAAATGAAACAGGGTTGTGACATCACTGACCTGTGATGTCGTCACCCTTTAGTAAATGTTTGATTTCTAAGGTAATCAGGAATAAGTGTTGTTGACGTGACTGTCAGCTAAGAGTCAGTGCTGTAGTCCAGACATCAGCTCTGCTGCTCTGATCGTACTGGACTAATCATGGGCCCGGAGCAGCGCTGGGCTTCCTCTGGCAGCCATGACCACCTAGTTAGTGTTGTGCTTGACCAACGCCTGTGTCTGATGACCGTTTTCATCCGGTCACATCTGTCACAGCTGGGCTGGAGACACAGGTGCACGATCGTGCTGGTTTCAACACTTTGATCATAGAGTGATTAAAGTGCTCAGAGACAAAAGCCGAGATTAAAAACTGGAATCTTTGTCTTCCACTGTGGACGTCTCGCCCTGATGTGGAGCTACTGTGAATGGCAACACTGCACCACGTGGTTCATGTGCACTGCAGTTAGTCTGGCCCACTGCTCACTGATCTACAACAGTTGTAATACCATAGAGTGTATATGTGTGTAAATGCACAAACACGTGCAGGTGAACCCCGTCGGCCTCACCTGGATGGTTGAGCATCAGCACGTGCACACACTGAGCTGACGTCACCAGACAGAGGCGACACAAGCGCGAGCATGAAGCCCGAGTGTAAACAAAAGCTCTGCCCTCACGTACATGACGTCACATTGTGCTGAGCAGGCAACAGTGACGTGTTTCCTGTTTCACGGTGAAACAGGAGACGGAGCTGTGGGTGATGTACAGAGAGCTTCGCTTCAGTGTTGTCTGCAGATAATATCGCCTGAAAACAACTTCCGCTTGAGTGAACGATGGCGCGAGCGAGTGTGGTGACGTCACGCGGCAGAGGCTGAGCAGGAGGACCGGGAGGGTGAGCTAGCAGCTGCGACAGCATCCCCGCGTGACACACACGGTAACATGGCATCATACGTGTGCGCGTGAGTGGGGTAAACGGGCAGCTCGTCGTGTCTCGGTAGAGCATCTGGTGCAGGTGCACGAGCACACGCGCGACCGCGTCCTTCGCGAAACCACTGTCTGCAGTCACAAGGTCGCGAGGAGAGCCGATGTCGTGTGGGGGCTCCCCGCGCGGTCACTGGGGTAGCCAGTGGAGGCCTCCTGTCCCGGCGCGCGCTCACGCACGCACACACACAGCGTGGACGTGTTTGCTGTAGCTCTCAGAAATGTGGAACAAAGTGTGTTAAATGCGTGAAACCTGCGGATCCTCTGCTGTGTTCTTACAGACACCCGTGCTTCTGTCTCCTCCAGGCCCACTGAAGCAGCACGCAGGATGGACTCTATGTCTCTGATGAGTGGAAGCAGGAACCCCGTGTTCCTCACAGCCTCCTCCTCCCACCACGTCCAGGCCCCCCTGCTGTCCAAAGGCCTGAAGAATGGAGCTGCAGGTCCAGGAAGCTGGTGCGGGGATGCTCAGCCTACTGTGGCCATTCTGGGATCAGGTGACTTCTCCAAGTGCCTGACCATTCGCCTGCTGCGCTGTGGCTTCCATGTGGTGGTGGGTAGCCGCCATCCCAAATTGGCAGCCCACTCATTTCCACATGTGGTGGATGTAACGCACCATGAAGATGCCGTGGGGAAGGCTAACATCGTATTCCTGGCAATCCGCCGTGAGCACTATTCTGTTGTGTGGGACCTCAAACACCTACTGGAAGGTATGTCACACACCTCTAAGTGCTTTCACACCATCACACACATACTGGACACGGTGGTTGATTTTCTTATCCCAGCATGCAGATCAAGCTACTGACCTCCCAAAGGTTTTGGTTTGAGCCGCGTCTGTGAGACTGGAGGAAATGCAAGGGCAAAGACGTCTGGGTTATCAGTGTTGGTGACCTGACTGCTGTGCTTGTGTTTGTTCTGCAGGGAAGATCCTGGTGGATGTGAGTAACAATAAGCGAGCAAACCAGTATCCAGAGTCCAACGCCGAGTATCTGGCTTCACTGCTGCCAGACTCTATCGTGGTCAAAGGCTTCAACGTCATCTCAGCCTGGGCCATGCAGCAGAGCTACCCTAAGGATGCCAGCACACAGGTGCAGTAACCGGGCCACACGTGTCCACGTCTACAGCGTGTCTTTGTCCTGTCGTGTCCCTGAGCTCTGCTGGAGCTTTCCTCCTGTTTAAAAACCAAAGTTTTGACCTGTGACTGTTGCTAAAATGCTCGCCCACCAGGGGTTTGTCTGTAGTGTTTACCTTAAAATACCACAGCCTCAGCTGAGAGGTCAGCCACGTGCTCATGAATCTGACTTTGTGATACTTTGTATGTAAGGCAGAGAGTTTAAAGCTGTTGATGACACTGAGTCAGTGAAGAAATACCAGTAAGTGCTTCCTTTGGGTTAGTGGCAGCGTTCGAAATGACTTCAATTCAACTTTATTTATACAGCAGCAGACCACAACAACATAATGTAAGGCAGACCCTACAATAATACAACCCAACAATCATGTGACCCCCTGTGAGCAGCACTTTGGTGACAGTGGGAAGGAAAAACTCCCTTTAACAGGAAGAAACCTCCAGCAGAACCAGGCTCAGGGGGGACAAAGACATGCTGTGGGAGATATCCAGAGATTAATAAGAAGCATGGGTGCAGAGAGGTCTGTAGCAGGCTCTTCAGGCTTACTGATGCTGCTGAGATGGACTCTTTATGAGTCTCGCAGCACCGTCCAAACAGGAGGACGCCTCTGAACCGGCCCGTCGTCTCTAACCCGCCCTCATGTTTCTCCTGTAGGTGTTCATCTGCAGTGACTCGGTGGAGGCCAGGCAGCAGATCATGGAATTAGCCCGGCAGCTCAACTTCCAGCCGGTGGACATGGGCACCCTGTCTTCTTCCCGTGATATTGAGAACATGCCTATCCAGTTGTTCCCTGGCTGGAAGGGCCCTGTTCTTGCTGCCGTGGCCCTCTCCATCTTCTTTTTTTCTTACTCGTTTATTCGAGATATAATTCACCCATATATGAAATACAAGCAGAGTGACTTCTACAAGATCCCCATAGAGATAGTGAATCGGACACTGCCTGCCGTCGCCATCACTCTCTTGGCCCTGGTGTACCTTGCAGGACAGTTAGCAGCTGCCCACCAGCTCTACTATGGCACCAAGTACAAGCATTTCCCACACTGGCTGGAAAACTGGCTGCAGAGCCGCAAACAGCTGGGCCTCCTCGCTTTTTTCCTGGCTGCTGTTCATGTCCTCTACAGTGTGTGCCTGCCTCTGAGAAGGTCTGAGAGATACCTGCTGCTCAACACTGCTTATCAGCAGGTCAGTGAAACAGCTTTTTGCACATCTTTACAAACATCAGTGCTGTTTCTGAAGATCACTTTGATTTGAATCGTTACACATTAGCAAGAGAACTGGCAACATCACAGGTTTTCCCTTCAAATATCCAGAAACGTTACAGGTCAGCATAAGTGTCACCCTGAGGCAGCATCACACAAGCTTCCTGTCTAACACTCACACTCCCATGGATGCATCATAGGGGGTTAGCATCTTGAACCACATGATTGAACCACCAACCTTCCTGGTTTTAACTTTTCTGTTTGTGTCACAGTAGAGACGTGTTCACGTCAGCGTTGTCTAACATCTGTGTCAAACACATGAGGAGCGATGGGAGGCTCGTGGAGTAAACCAGAAACGCTGTAATCTGATTGGAAGCAGCGGTAGGGTTTCTCCTGATGAACTGTACTCTCTGTGACGTGTTCTCATGTGATGGCAGGTCCACTCGAACATGGAAAGCACGTGGAACGAGGAAGAGGTGTGGAGGGTGGAGATGTACGTTTCCTTTGGGATCATGAGTCTGGGGCTGCTGTCTCTGCTGGCTGTCACCTCCATCCCGTCTGTCCACAGCACGCTCAACTGGAGGGAGTTCGGCTTCATACAGGTACCCACAGAGTCCACCAGCCCGTCGTGTCACGTGCCTCAGAGAGTATTCGGAGTCCAGTCTAGTCTGTGTACGTGATCAGTAGTGCGTAATGGCGGCTTGTGACGAGTGTACCTGAAACCAGCTTAGCTGCTGTGAACTCAGGTCGTGTCTCTGAGGCGGCGTGCCGTCACTCCCAGCTCTCCTGCTGTGAACACTTGGGGAAACGTGCTGTGACCGAGATGCTCTCTTAGACAGTCACATGACAGACTACATGCGTGTAAACATGTTCTGCTGTAGTCTCGATGTTAGGGGCGTGTCTAATGTAAGTCACTGTCGTGCTGTTATGTGATCACAACAAAAGCCTGTGTCTGAGTGTTCCTGTCTTTGCTCCAGTCCACTCTGGGGTACATCGCCCTGCTCATTGCGACCTTCCACGGGCTGCTGTTTGGCTGGAAACGCGCCTTTGAGGAGGAGGCCTACCGCTTCTACCTGCCGCCCAGCTTCGTCGTGGCCCTGGCGCTCCCGGTGTGCGTCATCGTTGGGAAGCTGCTGATCCTGCTCCCCTGCGTTGCCCGCAAGCTCCACCAGATCCGCAGGGGTCAGGACAGCAGTGAGATGAGGGGCAAGCGCATGGAGCCGGTGGGCTCAGCTGCCCACGTTTCCCCTGAGAGGGTCACCGTTATGTGATCGGCCTGTTCGTAGCTCCAGGTGAGGAACCGCTGTAGTGACTCTCACTGCGGGACTGTGTCTGATGACAGCTTCGTGCTGTGGACCTGTTGCTGTATCCGCTTATTCATATTGTTCCAACGATGCTGCTTCGTATTATTGTGTAGTGTTTATCAGGACATCACGTCCCTGCTTTGAGTCGCTGCTGTAACTGAAACTGCAGTTTGTACAGGTCCTGCTCATCTGTGAGAACAGCTGTTTGCTCTTCTGTGACATCGCATCGCGACTGCAGTGTAGCAGAGGCGCTGTCGGTGGGCCCTGCAGCTTTGATGATGGAGGACAGCTGCAGCACATCTGCCTCTCCTCACTGTAACGCTGCACACCTGCGTTTACCTGTGTGTGTCTGCAGTGCGATCTGAGGCTGTCATTCACACATTGTTTTCCTTACAGACCGTGGTAGAAGTGTGTAACATTTGTGTGTCAGTCAGTGAGACGTGTTCCTGTGACGCTCATGTGACACACAGCTTCACACTGAGTGTTAGTTTATAGTATTTCGTTGTATTTTTACAGTGAATGAACAGCCGGTGTCTAATCTGCAGTTAACCCTTGTGTGGTGTTCATATTTTTCTTACTCAGCCAGTGTTCATGGGTCTGGTGGACCCGCCAGAGTTTAACACTATCAAACAATTTTATGTTAAATTACTCAACAGATGTTTACTTCATCCCAGTTACAAACCATATGAACAGCAAACATGGTTAATTTTTCCCTTTACCTTTGTTAGATCACATTTATGAATCAATGTGCTTCTCGTTTCTTTTTTGTTTTATAAAATGTTATAAAAATAAATCAGTTATAATCAAGTGGAGTGAGCGGAAAGACACAACACATTTACATGTGAAGCAATATGTTTCACAACTAAATGGCATCAGCTGCTCATCAATGGTGACATTAGGCCCAGGGTTGTAAAACAGGGGGAGGTGGTGCACACACTTATCCCACACTGTCCTGATGGCAGCTAGCTTGTCTCTCTGCAGTCGAGCTGGTCTGTCGTCTCGGTTATCAAAACGAATAATCCTGGAAATTTTGTGGAAGTTTTCCAGAGACATTGATGCACGGAAAGGTTCGTGCCGGTTTCTGCATCCCACAGGGATTCTGTGGATTCCCCTTTGGACCTGAAAACTCCTGCAAGGATAAAAACCCCAAAGTAGGCCTTTGGGGTTCTTAGATGAATTTGGTCCATCTCCTTCCACCTCTCTCCAAAAACACACCGTCCTTCTAGATTACTGAAAAACTGAAAAAACTGAAAACGGGTCTCACAGACTTGAACACCATACAAGGGTTAAATGAGCAGCAGCGCCCTCTGCTGTCCGGCTTCACAAATCGTACTTCTCTGTATATGCATTGAGTTTGTGAGCTTTAAGGATGAAGGAGATCTACAGCAGCTGGATCAGACGACGGGCCGGGCGGCAGACCCAAGCTCGACGTCAGAGTACAAATAAACTTTATCATGAACAAGTCTGAGTTTGGTCATTTCATTAGAATCTCGTTGTTTCTGCAAATCATTACGAGGCTCAACGACAACTCTGACAGTGGGTAACCTCCTCACGCGCTCAGGATGCACGTCTGTGTGTGCGGGGGTGGATTGGTAAATAAGGAGAAACCTGTGATTGGCTGAATGAGGCTGGTAGCCGGGCCCACCTCAGCCCCACCTGCAGCCGTACACTGACGTGAAGAATCTAATGCAGTTTGTGGTTAAATACGAACACAATGGCAGAGAGGACCCATGTGTTTAGTGCTGCTACACAATATTTGAAATGTAAACAAACAGTTGGTTTTGTACTACTTGAACACTAAGTGTCCTCCCATGACACGGCAGCAGTGGCCCACCGAGCCTCCGACCAGCTGCTGCCCTCTAATGATGTGAACTCCAGACAAACGTGGCATAAAAAAGAATTTTAATGAAACCCATCACACCCAAATATCACGTTTCACACACACTAGGATTCACAACACATTTAAGAAACATTTGGAAACTGTCACAGATGGATCAGGACGCCTGGGAGGAAACGGTGTCCTGGTCCCACAGGACCGACCTGACAGCAGCACGAACAGCTGAGAGGAGAATAAACCAGCTCATTTTAATGCTACAATCTGAGGACTATCACACTTATTATTTGCACAGTAGAAACATGTAGTCATAGACGCCCAGCGTTTCCATGGTTTCCTCAGCTTTGACCTGGCCAGCGCACAGTGCTCGTTTCCTGGAGCTGAACATATTCGAACCCACAGCTGTCCACACACCCGTGCGCAGCTTCGGAGATCAAATCAGGTCTGTGGCTGCAGCTGCTCCAGGGACGACAGCAGCTCCTGGGCGCTGGGTCTGCAGGGGGGCGTTCCGTTCCAGCAGCGGCTCAGCAGAGCCCGAAACAGCCGCCCCGGCTCCGACCGGAACACCTGGTGGTCCTGAACAGGAGGCCGCAGATTGTGAGCCACCACCGCGTAGATGACGTGCTCCCTGTCGCCGGTGTAGGGCGGCTCTCTGGTGAGAAGCTGCCACAGAGTGATGCCGAAAGAAAAGATGTCCGCTTTAGGAGTCACCCTCTCGCCTCTGAGCAGCTCTGGGGCTCTGTGCGTGTACGTGCCACCCACGAGAGGCTGGTGGCTCGCGGCGCTGACCTCACAGCCAGGGTCCAGTTTGAGAGAACAGCCGAAGTCTGCGATTTTGCACACGTCCTCGCTGGTCAGCAGCACGTTAGCTGGTTTAATGTCCAGATGCACGACGCCGTGGGAGTGGAGAAACCTCAGGCCGTGAACGATGTCCGACGAGTACCTGACGCACCTGTGCTGTCCCAGCGGCTCCGTGCCACCGTAAATGACCTGCTGGAGGTTCCTTCTGCCCACGAACTCCATCAGTATTACCCCGATGCTGCCTTCGTCTCCACACTGTGGCGGGACGCAGGTGGTGGCAGCTATTACGCGCACTATGTTGGCGTGGCGCAGGTGCGCCGCGTTCAGCTCGGCCCAGAAGCTCTGCTGGGACGCCAGCTTGTTCTTGGTGGACCTGTTGACCTTCTTCACCGCCACGGTCTCTCCGAAGTACTCCGCCTGGTCGACCGAGCCGAAGCCTCCCGAGCCCACGGGCTGCACGGAGCGCAGCTGCTTCCAGTGGATAACCGAGGACCAAAGCCGAGTGGCGATTCGGCCATGGAGCCGCTGAGCGGGCACTTGTAAGGTGGAGCCGTGCTTAGTCAGCGGGCTGCTGCAGGGCCCCGTGTCCAGAAAGGGGCAGAAGTCTTTGGGCAGCAGGCGGGTCAGCGGGATGGGAGACGGCATGGCACGCTGTGCACCATACTGCTCTGTAAGCCGAACAGCTACTCTGCGCTCAGCTCAGGCTTTTACGCGCTCCGCACTGCCGCCTGCTGTTCTGGAGGACGTAATGCTTCTGTTTGGGGTCACTGAGTTCATGCCGATGGTTCACCTCAGTTTACTCTATACAACAGAGCAGAGCCGGGTAAAAGGACGGCTTTGTGTGAACAACATCTGGGATAGTGAGCATAATAACATCTACGGTCATATATACGACCCGGCGAGCCGTGTGAGCTGGTAATGTGTGCGCAGTGTTTAAAGCTGCGGATGGGGAGCCCTGCCTGAACAGTCAGGGTGGACTGAGTGTGAGGCTGGGGGAGGGTGCTCCACCGAGGAGCGTGGAGCTCACAGCCTGTCTGTTTCACTCTCTCCGACTTTTCCAGCACGCAAAAACAGATGCTCACTTTCTAACAGCCTGCTCACTGGTAACAAAGGAAAACATGGAGCTGTACATTACTGTGTTTTAATGCAAGCTACTGGAACCAGTCTGATGCGAGCTTCAGTGTACCAGGTATCATTTTCATGGGTCAGAGAGATTTTTCATGTTGTAAGGAAGCGTAACTCTCCAAAAGTTGATTCTGTTCATCTGGATGCTTTCAGTAGGAGAAACGTGTCGTCATCATCAGGTGACGTCTTCAGTCTCAGCTGACTGCAGGTTTCCCCAATGGTATAAACAGCACATTTACATAATGACTGAAACCACTGAATGGGCTGGGAGGTCAGTTCATCATAATTATGCAAATTCTCATGACCATTGATCAACAACCACTGATCAAGACCTGTTTGTAAGGTTGGGGAAACCTGCAGTCTGCGTGTCAGTAACACTGTGTGTCACTGTGTGTTACTGTAACAAAGTTCTCAGAGTGACAGGTTGAAAACAGACGAGCTGGATTCTTCTGTTTGATTTCTTTTATTACATTGAATAAAACATCGGAGTTGTCAACTGCAGCTCTTCTATTATAGCAGCAACATATGTGAATGAAATCAGGTTATTCTGCCAGGCAATAAATAATCTGCTTCTTTGGATGATGTCAAAGCTGCAGCATTAACATTTATTTTACACAACCTATAAACACACACAGACAAGTGTGAGCTGTATATGTATTTGTGTGTTTAGGTGATACTTTGCCTATAAAAATACAACAGTAGTTTGTAAGATAAATGTAAAAGTAAAAAAAAGTAAAATATGAAGAACATTAAGAATTTGCAACGAGTCGATCATCGTCACAGGATGCTGTTTTTAAATGTGGCTGGATGCAGCTCACTGCTATCAGTTTCCCAGCATCAGCGTAACCTCCCAACACAACTCAGTCTGTGGACGCTCACACGCAGGTGAGTGCGGGTGGGGGGGCTATATTAAAGGCAAAGACTACAAAAGTCACAGTACAAGAAAATATATGAAGCTATAAAGTACGACTAGGCACACACATGCCAACTGTTCAGCTACACGGGATACTTTGTACAAACGATACATCTGAAGAGATAGTGAGGAGGTCTGTAGCACCTTAAGGAGCTTTAGAAGTGTGTTAGCAGCTTGATCCAATACCAAAATATATTGCAGTGTTTTTTCATAACATTCAATAAAGTTCACTGGTACCATTGAAGCTTATAAAGAAGTTTGAATTGGTCTGTGCCTCTCATTGAAGAGCATCTCCTGCCTCAGCACGTGCCAGGACCACGCACACACATGCATGCGTGCACACGCGCACACACACACACGCTAAAATACTTGTAATCAGCTTTGATCCACTGTTATTGCTTCTCTGTACCTGGAATCTGTCGTACAGTCCATAAGAGTTTTACATCACATAGTTGCAGCTTTCAGACAGAGACCACGAGGAAATCAAGTAATGTACCACACCGAGGTGTAAAAATGACAGAAGAGGACACACTCATGGAGTTATTGGACACATCTTATTTTTGGAACATCTAAACACTCTGTGACACAGTGATATTGTTAAGTAGCTTCGTTTCAGCTTCACCACGGTACACTGTGACGTAAAGCAGCGTACGAACGGTCAAAGGAGACAATTAAGTCAAAGCTGCAAAGCAAGAGGCCTCAATGAGAAACACAGAGCAATTGTGCAAGTAAAGCAAAAATGACACTTTATAGGAAAAACACTGTCAAAAATTGTACCTGCAAAAATAAAACATTTATATTGTATTTACATGTTATTGTTCTCTAAAAGAGCTAAATATAGAATCTATACATTTGTAATAAAAGACTCGATGCTGCAGGAAATAAACGCATCCCATTTACAAAAAGTGCTAATAAAAAAGAGCGGCTTGCTAACATCTCTTGTAAAACCACAAACATTCACAAGATCCAAAGAGCAAACTTCCATAAAGGTTGGGAACATTCAGAACTCAGCTCCACGTTTCACACGACCTACAGAAATATGGTTTCCACTGGTGTTCATCTCTGCTCACTCACAAAGGAGACGGGCACTTTCTGTCATTATTCTCAGAATTCTGGAGCTCAAAGAAGAACAGTGAGGTAAATTATAACACTATTGGGTTATACGGGCATCAGGCGAGTCACCACACGTGTGTGGAAATGCTAACCTATGTGGTGGAAGGGAAGTGACGACTCAATTTCTGTGAAATTCACATTTTCTGTAGAGTGCGCAGCCCAGTAGCTCTTCAAAGGGGATCAGGTGTCCAGACAGGTTCACTGGATGAAATGAGATTTGTTTATGGCTGTCAGCCCCCTGCAGGCAGGGCATGCACACAGCTACACGGAGTCAAACCATACAAGAACGTGCTGACGCTATCGCACTAAATCCCATCTATTCACCTTCAGGGCAGGTGTGGCTGACGCTCGTGGAAGTGGTGAAAGCAACAAACATGAAGCAGACTTGTCTGTGCTGTCACTGCTTGATACCAGAGTTTAAAAAAGACTCCAACCAAACGAAAAACAATTCATATCCAGCTACAAGAAATATGAAACCACATATTTATACCTTCTCATTTACAACAGAAGCCACAGTGCTGAGCATGAACCATCGTTACTGACCTTGGAAACAGCAGTTTAAACAAGACTCAACGCTTGTTTAGTAGATTCTGTGTGGGAAATCTTTCCCATCTGTCAGTTTGCTGTGGCCCATCAACCAAACTTTGGTGACAGAGTAACATACGAGCTAATACAGTTTGGATATGTCAATTTAGTCCAGGGCACAAATACACAGGCATTACTCAAATACATACATTTCCCCCCATTAATCAGAAACATGTCCATGAAGAAGAAATCTTCATTCAAATGAAAAAACCTCAGAGAAACTCAAAAGCACGTCAAAGTGACGAACCCTAACCCCACAGCGTTTCTCTGTCTACACATCACCACTCTAACTGGAACCAGTACGCCATGGGGTGTACGGTGCTTCCTTCATACTGGACACAAACATGGAGCGCACTGCCAGCTATGTTCCACGCCATCAATGCATTCATGCAGATGGAGAGAAAATGTGTTCGTGAACATCTTTGAATCGACTCCATACTCAGTTATGTACAAAACTCAGAAATCCAACCGAGAGCATCGTCTTTGGGACTTCACGTCCAGGAAATGAAGATGACGCCTGCGGCCTGTATGTCTGCAGCCAGCAGATCTACAGTTTCAGTCACACTTGAATGATTCCTGAATGAAATCAAGAATTACAGATGAATACGCCCGGCCACTTAGGTCTGCCAGCAGCACGAGTTCATGTTGTCACGTAGTTACTGTGTGGACTACAGTCCGACACCGTGATGCTTCAAAGTGTGACTACAAGCTGGCACAAGGTGAGCTCTTATCCATTTGTCAAGATCTTTAACCTCCTAAGACCCGAACTCTTCCACGGCAGCATTTTTAATTTCTCTTTGATATTTGATTGGGACCCAATGAATGTAAAAACAAAGAATTACCAGATTTTTTCTTTTCCTTATTCTTGTTTTTAAGAAAAATAAGAGCCACACATGAGGATATTCGTTTAACATTTTGATAGAACAGTAGCAGCATAATGTCCTCGTAAAAGGATATCAGGCCCTTGTAGAGCAAAATTGAGTATTTTGGTCTAAATAACCCAAAATGTGATGTCCACATATGTGGACGCAGGTCCTAGGAGGTTAAGCATCTTTCACTCCAAAGGTCAAGAGAACGAACAGCTAACATGGACGACGATGCATCAGCGGTGTCTGATTTTTATGACTGGAACACTTGTTGTTCAGCTGAGATCTGATGCTATCCTGAACCATGTCACGAGAACCAGCCGATTTAGGCACCTGGAGCTGAGGCAGAGTGGAGCTCCCACTCACTGCCTGCTGCTTCTGACCGAGCATCAGCCACATCAGCCCGCTCTGTGAGAAGTCATCCTTTTGATCAAAGAATTTAAAGAAACCACATTTCAATAAAAAACCATTCAAAATCGTTATAATTAAAGATCCAAAAACACTCCATGTATTAACATCTACCAATTTGACTTTCTTTGTCCAGGATTTGAGGTTTCTACATAAATGAAAAGCACTGTGTGGATGAACTGTGACGATCTGTGACGTCAAGGACCAGAGCTGTGAATCCTTTCATTTGAACGATCATACAGGAGCAGAACTGTTTCAGTCTAACATGCTGCACACAGGTTTTCACCTCAGAGGCAGGTTTTAGGACTAAATGTCAAAGAAGTGGTTTCATCTGTAAAGACCAATTAAGCACTGCAGTAAGATGTTTCCTTATAAACAGGATTTCAGTTATTTTCACACACTGTCACACAGCTACGTCTCCCGGGAAGTTGTTTTAGTGCTCAGATCTTCATAGATGTAGTCAGCAGAGACTAATGTACGACTAGTGTCTGACCATCAAACTGATCTATTTGTCAGCTGTAGTTGATGCTGGGTTTGCACAACACTGAAACGTTCCCTTCAAGTCACACTTCACAACTTAAGAAAATGCTCAACAGCCTTTTTAAAAATGGAACGACAGCCAGGATGTGACAAAGTAACCAGTAAAAACCAAAAAGCCTTCATGTCACAGTTGTATCAGCAGTGTGTTTAGCTCTTTGTTCAGAGATCACAAAGCCTGTTTGCTTGGTTAACATTTTAAATGACTGAATTGGACCTTATTATTCGTAAGATATGAACGTCAGTCAAAGGGAAAAACATTAGAAGTGATGCCTGCAGTTTGATGGTTCATCAATGGTAACATTTGAAACTCCCAGCATTTCTGTGTTGAATACCCAACATGTGGTCTGATCTCTCTGTATGTCATGATCATCAATCAGTCATGTTGTAGGGCTTAACATGTTCACCTACACATGAAACTGGTTTGAGACTGGGAGAAACCCAGTCTCTGGTGGTCCAACCTTGCACAGTGGCCGTCCCAGATAAATGTGGGTGCAGTGTGACATTAGTGCCAAATGAAACATGTGGGTCCATCTGCTGTGGCAGCCCCTGAAAGAAGCAAGCAGCTGAAAATACTTTATGACTCATTATCACAGTTTAGGGCCGTTTTGCCTCCTCAGGTCTTAGATACCAGATACCGAGGAAACATGGGTCACTTAAACTTCACAGCCTAGAGTCAGGTTAGTCTGTGCAAAAGACAACAGGAACTACAGTAGCAACTGAAGGGACAGCGGCAGCATCCAGGAAGCTCCACTGGGGTCCCACTGTCACTATGACCAATTGTGAAACTATTTTTCTACCACTCAATAGTCTGTTTTTGAGCCCAACTCAGCAGCACAGACCCTGACAGAGAGGGTGGGCGACACGTGGATGGGACTGTGTCACTGTTGGTCATTTTCTGATAACTCATCCAAAATTCACTTTCTGGTGTTACTGGACTGTCAGTGTGGAAACTGTGATCAGACCACAGATTACAGGTAACCAATGCAGAAACTCTGGTAAGTCCACAGGCCCGACTTCCAAACACTGAGCAGGTTATGAGGGTTCATTCCCAGTTATTCTAGATGCGCCTACAGAGCTTCGTAGCAGTGACGTGATGAGTGAAGCTGACTGATGATGAATTTGGTGTCAGTAGAACAGCTGATAACACTTACGATGCAAAGAAACTGATGGATGTGCTTTCAGCAGCCAGAGGCACACTGGCTAATTTACTCTGAAACTGTGAGAAAGAAATGTTTGCTTTAAAAAGAAGAAGGAGGTACTGCTGTGAACTGCAGGCAACACTGAATGATACAGTTAATGGAAACTTTGGTGGACAACTGTAATACTGCTGCTCAGTAACTTTGTGTATAATAGTGTGAATGAACCACCACTTTAATGGATCCATCAACAACATGTTTGTACTGTTCTGTCAACTTCCTGTCTGAGCTCTGCGAGCAAACTGTGCTCCAGTAAGACTGCACATGCTTCCCACCTTCCAATAGTAAGCTCAGGAGCAGTTGGAACTACAGACAGTATAAAAGGTGGACACGATGTGACAGAGGGGCAGGTCTGACAGTGAAGCCACGCGTTCATTGGCTAACAACTTGTGAATCACACGTCTTTAGCCAATGAGCTTATCACAGATAATCCTTTTAAACACAATACTGTCATTTTTTAATTCAATGCAACCTGGAATGAGTAACTGAGCATATAAAACCCAGCAGGAAGTCTTTACAGATGTCACGTGACAGAGATTCAGGGTCTCCACGTCTATAGGACCAGAACACAGTTACAGTTTATTTCTATGGCACCTGTCAGGACAAACATCACACAGTGATGCCAGATCATAGAAACAGAAGTTCACCAAACACAAAGCTAGTTTTTTGAAAGAGAGCAGAGATCAAGAGCTCAGAGGACGTTACTGCAAACACAGCTCTCACCATCTGTTGGTCATTTAAGATGCAGGTTTAAGGCACTTCTGCACTGGCTTCAGGTTTCAGACCTGGAGTCCATGTTTTATCCTGCCTATGGCTGAAACTGGGCAATCCCACACGCTGAGCACATGGTCTTACTACTGACAGTGCAAATGTATGACACAGTAAAGCACCTGGCTGCTCACTCGAGTACAGTCAAAAAAGAAAAGTTCAGTTCTACTTTAATTAGAAATAAACGACCCATCATGGCTCCCAAAAACCTCCTGTTATACTTTGGCTCCTAAACAGAAACCCTCAAAACTACGGATGCTCTTTAAATCTTATCACATATAACGATCTTTGAAGACCAGAAATCCAAAGTGCTATATGAAGAACTGTACGCATGTATAACAAAGTCAATCAAGTGTCTGAGTCGTAACACTTATCCATGTGAATCATCTCAGTGTCAGCTCTGTTCATGCTGTTATGCAAAGCAGCCCTTTAATGTTTGCATCAAGCTTATTAATGAGCTACAGAGAGAATGGTTTGAGTCTGAGCACAGCTGCTTCACGTGGTAACCAGCATGCATCTGAAGTCTCTGTAATCACGGACAGATCAGGATTTTATTCATTTCTTTTTTAAACTGCCCGAGGCAAAAAAAAACAAGACTCTAAAAGAGAATAACTTACATTTGGCCCAAAACAAACCCTCATCATCAGACAGCTGACCTGGCTGTGTGGTGCGAGTGTGCTGCTGTCAGTGCTGTGTCTCCTGTCAGGTTAGTGTCTGCTGGTATCATGAATGGACAGATGTGCCAATTTCTTCAGTCACTTGCATCTTGTATGGCGTTTAATATGGGCATGCAGCTCTACATGTGTGTCAGTGTTTGTGAGTGGCATGTGCCGGATGTACTGGGGTCACTGAAAAGCTTGGTGGAAGCGGGGCAGTGTGGTTGGAGTGCTCAGGTTGGATATGAAGGAGGAGGAGAGCCCCTGAAGTGGACTCTCAGCAGCCTCTGAGCCCGTGGCAGCCTGAGAGGGCAGCTGAACTAGAGATGCAGGCTCTTCATTGGGTAGAAAAGTGACACCCTGCCCCCCACTGCCCCCTACCTGATTGTACGGAGGCCCGTTGAGCGGCAGGAAGTTGAAAAGCTGTGAAAAATCCATTAGAGAGGAAGATAAGGCCAAAGAGTCACCTGCAGGTGCTGCTACTGATGTGGACATTTTGGACAGGGACATCTCCTCATTGGCTTCCTCCAGCACACCCACTTCAGGAACCAACTCAAGTTTGGAGGAGGAGAGTTGGGCTTCTTGGGCTTCAGAGGCAGAGGATGGCATACTGCTCTGCAGCTCCATCAGGTAGGTCTCCAGGTCTCCCTTAAGATTCTGCTCCCGCTCCTGTGAGGACACGGCGTATGAGGTAAAGTTGGAGCCCAGTGGGTACTTTAAAGAAAAGGGATGTGTGGGACTGGAGAAGGGCTCGGTGTCGAGGACGGGGCCTGTGTACACGTTCAGCTGGTGCAGTCTTGGCGTCAGCATTCCCGGGAGCTCCCCCTTTACGCTCCCAGACGCCAAGTCGTAGACGACGGGCTCCAGCGAATCGCCTGGCTCAGTTTTAACCCTCAGCAGTTCCCGAGCGTGGCTCTTTTTCATGTGACGCGTCAGATGGTCCTTCCTTCCAAAACGCTGGGCGCAGTACTGACAGAGGAAGTCTTTGCGTCCGGTGTGCACTACCATGTGCCGTCGCACGTCTTTACGGGTGTAAAACCGCCGCTCGCAATGCTCGCAACGATGTTTTTTCTCCTTGGTCCCACCGGAGGACTTGCCAGCATGTGTTTTGAGGTGTTCCAGAAGAACCCCAGTGCTGGGGAATGGCTGCAGGCACACTTGGCAGGTGAGGTCTCCACTGTTGGCAGCATGGAGGGCAAGGTGGCGTTTGAAACCCAGCTTCGTGTTGTAGCTCTTGCCACACTCTTGACAAGTGAATGCCTCCTTGTGTGGATCGTGAGTATGTAGGTGATTCTTTAAGTGATCCTTACGGTGGAACATTTTCTCACAGTATGAACACTTGTGGTTTTTTTCTGGCGAGTGAGTTGCCATATGCCTTGGAACACAGACACATTCTATGAGCACTCACAATTGTTGCAATCATGTTTAAAGTAGGCATGCTTTACACATAAACACAACAAACTAGAATTCAACACATCAATCTGACCACTACACAACATTACGTTACCAAAAGTGCAAAGAGAAAGCAACATGTTGCAGCCTGTTATGTACTGCTGCTTGTCTGTACCGTAGCAGCTTGTATTTGGAGACGAAAGCCTTGGTGCATTCAGGGTGGGAGCAGCGGTAGGGTCTTTCTCCTGTGTGAGAGTATGAGTGCACCTTCAACTTCTCCAGACTGTTGAAAGCCTTCTGACACTCCTGACAAGGGAAATTCTTCTTCAGCTTGCCTTCTGCTCTCTTGCGCCTCCCCAGAGGTACTGCAAGCTTGGCTTTGTCCAGGACTTGGTCACGGTGGCCCTGGGTTCCCGTGGCCATGGCACCCTAAGGCTGACCAGCTACATGGACCGATGCACGGCGCCGGACTAGTACTGATGTGATTATTCTGTCCAGTTTTATGTGTTCAGCACTGCCTGGACACAGGGGTCTGTGAGAGAGGGAGAGAAAGGGCAGAAATATCGTCAGAGCTTCGGTATAGGACAAGGCTGTAACACGGCAGGAGCGCCAATAACGACCTGCAGTGAAAATACATCAACATAGAAACGGGATAACTCCTGCAAATGATGTCAAACTGGTGACTAATAAGCACAACACACTCATCCTGCAAAATACTGGTGAAAGATGCACCCAGCTCTCACCCTATAGCAGCTGGAATAGACTCCAGGCCCCAGGAACCCTCAACTGGATAATTGGACCCTCTTCCTGTCCCCCGAATCAGAAACCATGACCAGTTTAGATTGGTAGCCCCTTCTGAACTGAAAACATGGGTGCAAATTGAATTTCTTTTGGATTTGCGCGAAAGTCTTACATACCGTCTCAAATGTATACAATGGACTACTCGTGATAATTGGCTCATTTAAAATAAGTGGTTTCCATGTCCAAACCGTACTTTTATGTATAGTGCAAATATTTTCACTAAGGTTGAGGTAGATGTTAGGGAAAGCCATCCCAGAAGCTGAGTGTTGGCCCACTTTAGCTATTCTAAAAGAAATTCTGATGAGCCAATCGTCTCCAAGCTGCTGGTTTGAGGTGAAGCTGAAATTTGTCTTTATTATTCCATCGTATGAGCTCAGTGTTCTTGGGTCTGAAAGCCTTACTTCTCCAAACATACGTCATCGTCGCGGCCAAATACCCCATTTGGCTTGTCCATATGGGGAACTGGAAATTTCAACTCGGGCTGAAGACGGTGATTTTGGAGCACAAGCTTCTTTTTTGTTGCCATGGAGTTCCATCAGTTTCCAGTTCATGGCAGGTTTGGTGGTTGGTGGTTCCTGTGTTCTTCCTGAACTTCCCAACCAATTTCCTCTCATCTTAAAGTGATAGTTGGGGTCTTCTTCCAGACGACATACAGAATAATTTGCACTGATATAATATTGTTAGAATGGTGAAGATTTAGGAATATGCAGCTGTTTAGATATGGCTCCGAGAGACCTTCCCAACACGTGTAATTCTTCTCCTTAGATGTTGACTGAGCTCCTTGGACAGTACTGGTCAGTCGAGTCCTTTATGCTGGCAAAGGGACACGACCTGTCACTCCATCACTAACATCAAGTTCTGGGCCTGATGGGTTCTGTCGACCCATCAGCAGGGATGCAAATCCAAAACAAATTCAAACGTGTGCACTCAGTTCTTGCTTGTTAAAGCCATCAAAGATGTGTGCTGTACAATCATGTCTTTGTAAGTGCACAGAAACCTCTGACCACAAAATCATTTATTTAAATATTTTTGTAGGTCATGTAGAAAAGAACCACCCCAGTGGGCAGCCCTTTCATTGGCCACAGTGGCACCAGATGGCTGAGCTGTGATCAATAATTTAACTATAATTAGATCTAATAATTGTTTTATTTGGGAAAAAACAACCAGTGGACCTGAAGCCTGGCAAAGTGGAAAACTGTCTCATGGTTTGACTCATCTGTATTTTTAATTCTTTTGTGTCCTACGGGCTAAAGAGGAGTCAGACCATTGGTCTTTTTAACTAGTGCAGAGTTTAGCAGTCATGATGTGAAGGGGAATTAGTGACATGGCAAGAGAAACTTTCATACACGTCTTTTTCAGGGAAAGCTTTGTTTGTTATACCAAGATAATCGAACTGAACCGTCTGTCAGACTTGTCTCCCTGCAGTCCAGGTATTTAAATCATATCAACAGCGTCTGAAGCGAGCAGCAGCTGAAATCCTACGTTAGACAAAAATGGGCCAACATTTCGATTTAATCACAGGTGATGTAACACACAGGGAACATGGTCTTATCCAACCTTACAGAAATATATATAGACCGATCTAATAATGCTAATAACGTGACACACATGCATGTGTACTTTGTCATTTAAAAGAATGTAACATAAAACAAAGATGTGGTTATTTTAGTTTATTTGCTTACATTTCTTTAAACAGAGAAAGGTCTTATTTCTGTGTGCAGGGTCCACCAGCTAAGCCCTGTACATGAAGCTGTCCTGCTGCTGATGCGGTGAGGTGCACTGAATCCTTCAGGATCAGTAGCTAACACCGACAGCCCTTCTCTTTCTAATTACACAATCTCACACACCATTAGTTTCCCCAGTTAACCAACTTGCTGGAATCTACAAAAAAGAAATAAAATCTCCTTAGTGTGAAATCTTTAACTGTGTATTTCAAACTATTAAAAATAAAAACTATTCTGTTGGACATTCTATTCAAATTCTATTCTAAATTCGTTTTCAAACACAGACAAATCGTTCCACAGACGATGCCATCTCTCATCTCCTCCACACATCACTCACTCACTTGGACACTAGAAGGGGGAATTATGTTAAAATGCTCTTCATAGACTACAGCTCTGCATTTAACACCATAATTCCCTCCACACTCACCACCAAGCTGGAGCATCTGGGACTCAGCTCATCTATGTGTCAGTGGATCTCCAACTTCCTAACTGGCAGACCACAGGCAGTAAGGATGGGCGGACATGTCTCAGCCTCCACCACTCTCAGCACTGGAGCCCCCCAGGGGTGTGTTCTGAGCCCCCTGCTGTACTCTTTGTACACATATGACTGTGTGGCCACTACCAGCTCCACCACCATCATCAAGTTTGCTGACGACACCGTCGTGGTGGGCCTGATCTCTGATAACAACGAGACGGCCTACCTGAAGGAGATTAGGAATCTGGAGAACTGGTGCCAGAGGAACAACCTCCTTCTAAACGTCAGTAAGACAAAGGAGCTGATAGTGGACTTCAGCACTAAGCAGGAGAGGAACTACCAGACCCCCGTCATCAACGAGTGCCCAGTGGAGAGAGTGGACAGCTTCAAATACCTCGGAGTTCACATCACGCAGGACCTGTCATGGTCCTGTCACATCAACACCGTGGTGAAAAAGGCCCGACAGCGTCTCTACCACCTCAGACGCTTGAGAGACTTCCAACTGCCCTCCAAGGTGCTCAGGAACTTTTACTCGTGCACCATAGAGAGCATCCTGACAGGAAACATCTCAACCTGGTTCGGGAACAGCACCATGCAGGACAGACGAGCTCTACAGAGGGTTGTGCGGTCAGCTGAGCGCACCATCCGCTCCGAGCTCCCTGACCTGCACTCAATCTACAGCAGGCGGTGCTGGACCAAGGCCAGGAAGATCGTGAAGGACCTCAGCCATCCCAACAACAGACTGTTCTCTCTGTTGAGGTCAGGAAAGCGATTCCGCTCCCTGAAGACCAACACAGAGAGACTGAGGAGGAGCTTCTTCCCGCAGGTGATACGGTCTCTCAATCACACCACCACACAGTACTGACCCACACATATGGTTCTTACACACACACTGGACTTTCTGGACTTTGGTTTTGCACAACACTGGTCACTATATTCTTCATTTCCAGTTAATACTTGTACAGCTGCTGTTATTGTGTATATATTTATTTATATTTCTTCATACATTCTTATATAGTTCTATATTGTGTATTTTGTTGTACAGTTATTTTATTTTCAACTTTAATTTATATATTTTATCTTATTCTTCCCAGTTAAATTTACCCTTCATTCTAATTTGTGTTGTACAGTTATTTCATTTTTAACCTTAATTTATATTTTATTCCTTCCTAGTTAAATTTACCCTTTTTAATTTTTCATATTTATTTCCTATCTTATTCATAGCCTTTTCCTTTTTTGTTCTCTTTAGGTCACGAGCAGTTGTCCAAGCATTTCACTACATATCGTACTGTGTATGACTGTGTACGTGACAAATAAAATTTGAATTTGAATTTGAATTTGACAAAGAGAAGAGTTGTTCAGTGCACACAAACAGATCACATCTTGCATTTTCATCCATTTTTGACCAAAGAAAAAATACAATTATTTTATGTCAAATTAAATGTTGCCTGATCTGCAAAGTAGTTCACGCAGCACCATGAAACCTTGACAATAAAAACACTGATGAATAAAGACACTGCATCACTCCTTGCACCAGATGATGGTTTGGGGCTGATACCTCTATAATTAAACACATTTAGAATTTCGTTTAACTTATGAGCTGAAAACATTCACTAAATGATTCCACATAACTACACAGTACATGCTCGGTTATTTTGTAATAATTAAGAATTAGCAGAAGAACTTTTAATGTTTACAAAAAAAACAAAAACCATAAGAAAACATCAAAAAAGGGGGGAAAAAAGGACATTTTTTATGTATAACTGTTTATTTTAGAGAAGTTACAAATGTATCTACTTAGTATCAGTATTCTTTAGCAACATGATTAATTGTTACTACGGTCACTACTTGTGCCTGTTTGGTAAAACTTTGAAGCATTGATTCATGTTTTAGTGAAAGTGTGGATAGATTCTTCTGTGCACAGTGTGCTTGAGTGTTCTGAAAGGTGCTTTCAAATAAAATGTATTATTGTTATCATTATTATTATTCTTCTTTAAGCAGCTCTTTGCTTTAATCTCTGAAGGACTGAATGAATTTATACTCTTGGAATAATCTTTATTCTTCGAAGCAAAAGGAAACTAAATGTGTCTCATTCCAACAAAGAACTCTTCATCTGTAAAAGAAAAACAAATGAAATCGTTTCCGTCTGATCAGAAAGAATAAACCGCTTTAAACTTGGTGAATTGTACAGAAACAAGCAGAAAGTTACTTTTTGGCTGATTTAGGATCCGGTTATACCCGCATTTAAATTCTCAGAATTTCCCTAAACTTTGATCAGTTCCTAATCTGATGAAGCGGGTTGGACAGCTGTGTCTCTGCAGTCTCTTTAAGCAGCACATCGGAACTACGGGCGGGTTCAAAGCAAGCGTCGCAGAAGCGTTCACGCAGACTCCGCTTTAATGTATGTGAGACAGGTACAGACAGACTGGCTGCTGATTGGACAGCACCGAACAAGTCTGTGGAAGCTTCACGTTTAAGGCACCGTAGCCTGACATATGACCGGCTGTGTACGGCGGAACAGCGACAGGCACACATTTCATTAACAGCCCACGAAGTGTGAACCTGCCACACAAATCACACCGAGCCACGGTAACTTTAAAGACACTATGCTGGGTCGCTCGGCGCTGCCGCATTAGTTCTCCCTCCATTTTCTACTTTATCGACAAGAAACGGAGCCGCTTGTTTCGGGACGCGAGCTTCTGTGTCACACTGATCAATAGCGCGGAGGGGAAACGCCATACAGTACACGGCCGCAGACAAAATGTCAGTGCGGCCGCTGCACGCTCGTGTCGCCGCTACGGGTTTGCGAGGAGATGCTTGAACCGACACGAATGTTGACACTGCGTGCGCTAAAGTCAAGTCCGCGCGGAGGAAAATGAACATTATTCCTCAGCGCGCCTGTTCGTGACGGGGCTCACGGCACTGCCATTGTTATTATATTAGAAAAATAAACCAAGTGTTCAACTTTCCTCAAGTATCCTTCACACCACCGCTTCGTGGGATCTTTAATATTCGTGAACACGCACCGTCACACTAATATCAGCAGTGACACCGCTGATTTGACATTTCTCAGTCCTTGTGCCCTGCCTTAGTTTTCTCTGTGGTCCAAAGCTGGGTACTGATTAACACTAACTTTTTCCCCAGCTCACCCCGCTCATAATTTAAATAACCCCGATATTTTAATTGAAGAACTGAGTAACCGTTTCCTTATTTTGCACCAGACTTACCCCGGACGCTTTATCATCCTTTCTGTTGAGTTTTTCTTCACTTTCAACTATTTTCCGAATTTTTAATAATTTTTTTCTCATATTTTTTGCGAGACGCGGCGGGCCTGAAAATTGTTTGCTTTCTCCTCTTTCGAGCAGCCATTGTGTATGCGCTGCGATGCAACCGAACTTGGAGTTAGTCACACCCATTTAAAGTTCCGACAAGGCGCTTTTTGATTTGTGAAAGGCGCTGTCGTTTTCACTTTAGTGTCGCTTACATTGTCTGTAAATAAAACTCAAAAATTGGACTCGCCGTTAATCCCCGAAACTTCTTTTCGCCCCTGTTTTGCAAGGATACGAAACCTAACAGTTAGGGTCGGAATCCTATTGGCTCGCTGGATTATCTTTCTACGTTGCAGGTTTTTACAGCGTCTATTGGCTCATATTGACGTCAGTCCTCGGTGACGTCGCGGTGCGCCGGTGCAGTAACCAGAGGCGGCGGTAAGGTGACAGAAGGTTGCGTTATCAGTAGTGATGGCCAAATGAAGCTTACTGAAGCTTGTATTGAAAAACGGTTCATTACTCGAAGCTTTTCAACACAGTCCTCTCCGGTGACATCTGGTGGTGAAAATTTTGAAGAGCAGCTTGAATCTTCAAAATAAAACGGACTGCTCAATTATCACTGCTCACTCAAGAGTGGAGTTCTCTCTGATATTGGGCCACCGTTCCGTTGCTTTGAACATGTAATTGGTTTTGTTTTCTCGATTGGGGGGCTGAAAAAAATGTAATGCGTATCTGCGTAATACATTTTGATCAATAAACTTTCCCTATTTAAACATGCACTATGGTGTGGCCTTTCTTTGCTCATAACTCCTTGATGTTGGTAAATACAATAAGTGAGCAATATATATAATATACATATGATAATGCACAGCACATTATGGAGTATGCCCCTGCTGTGGAGTCCTGCCTCCATCTACTTGTCGTTTAATCACTGGACAGCTGGACAGGTTCATACAAAATATTAGATGAGGCCAATTGTCCTATACATATTTTTGACCTAGGGGTGGGATTGATTGTGAACTGGAAAGGGAAAATGCTTAGGAAGCTGAGTACGGCTGCATCGTCACTGATTTGTAGAATCATTTTGATTCGATACAGGATCCGATTCAATTTGATTGGAATCTGGAAAGTTTTGCCTCAGTCAGAAATATTACAATTCTGATCATTTAACAGTATATATCCATAATTTCGTATCTATTAAAAGAAAGCTGACACATGTGAGACTTAATTAGAGATGTAAACAGAGAGTTATGAAACCTGCAGCTGCAGAAGCCAGCGAAAAAAAAGAGGCAAACACAGCGCGGACCCGCCGACGCACCAAAATCTGACTCTGACGCGTCGGGTCCGCGCTCTGTGTTCACGTTTGTATGCAGAATCCGTAAACCTGCTCCCAGTTACTGTTTTAGCTGCATGGTGTTTGACGACATGTTGTGAGGTTTAACCTGAGATGCTGGCGTTTCAGGCATAATAACGTTAATTTACAAATCGACACGGGATTGTAATGAATCAATATCACTTTATTCAATTTAGCATGGATTGTAATCAGAAAAGCGATAATCAAAACCCACCCCTAATCAAGAACTTGCAAAGTAAAAACATGATCAATGTAAGGTAGCCTTTTTGTTATTTACAGTTAAAAAGAGGATTAGTGTTACTGTGCGCTGGCTGAGTCTGTTTCTTTTCTTAGAAATAGTTTCTCCTGCCCTGGAGAAAATCCACTTGCATGGAACAGAAGAGGCTGTGGAGTGCAGGAACTACACTGCAAGCTGGTAGATATGCAGGTATTCCTGGGTCCTGCAGACTATCACCTAAAAACAATAAACAAAATGATTTTCTAAACTGTAGCAATGTCATGTACGTATAGTGTCAAATACATTGTTGTAGTCTTCATCAGCTTTAATTCACATGGAAGTGTTCCTAAAGTCATATGCTGTAATGATATTTACATTATGAAAACATGATTTTGGACATTTCAGGTGTTTCACTTCGGCAGATAAAATGAATTGAGCAAAATCAACTCAAAATATCTCCACACGCCAGAACGTCCTCTCTTCCTCGCTGGCTCCATATCTGTCAGTGGAATGATCACCTCTTCGCTCTCTGTCACCATCAGCACACTCCACGAATCCCGTGGATGATTCACTTCCTTATATCCGTTTGAATCAGGTACCGAAGCAGTTACGTGCGTAATGAAGCTTCGGACGTCACTGGTCACGTGACTTTTGCCAAACGAAGCAAGCCTCGACACAGTGCTTCTGAACCAGTGTGTTGTTTTTTTCGACACACGCTCCGGAGCGTCAGCTTCAAGCGGGCCATCACTAGTTACCAGTTAGCTTGGTGTTGCTCGGAGTCGCGCCAGCGTGGTTTTTGAGTCTAGCCTGGTTGTGTGTTTGCTAAAGCTGGCTCGTCTTCACTGCAGTGGATGTTAGCTGCTTGCACAGCTCGCTAGGCTAACGCCGGGTTCTACAAGGCACGTTGTAACATTCAGGCAATGGTGAGTATTCCACTCACATTCAGCTGCTGCAAAGTTTCTGCACCGTTTGGAGACATTAAAGAAGCTTTCGCTTGATACGATATAGAAACGTACTGGGAGGACGCTCAGCTGCACCCACCGTCGTTAGGAAATCTGCTAATTAAATAACAAGTGCTCTTTTTAACGCTTCCGATCTCCAGGAATCATTAAAACAGTGTGTGAAAGAACTGCCTTTTAATTCGGCATGTATTTCAAACTACAAACATTTTTTTATTTCACTCATTTGTTTAATCCTAAGAAAAACTGTAAACATGATATAAAAGTCTCCAAACTGATCACAACTTAATCTTTGATATCCTCAAGTTGTAAATCGACCTGTGGCATAAATAATGATGCGTTTCATCAAACTCGAGCTTCACAGTATAAACATTTTGGGGTGTGTATTACAGTAAAATGCACTGGAATGATTTCTTGGTGCACAAATAACCACAACCACGTGTCATGTCAATGTAACAATTGAAAGTGAGCTAATGTGTATTGATCTTTAAATGTTGCCCACAATAACAGTCCAGTGTTGATATAGTACCTCTGAAATGCCTGGTTCACTGCAAGACAAACGTCCATCATACATCACAATGTCTGCCGCTGAAAAAGGAAAAAACGGCCTTTGAGTAGGGCAAAAGGAGGCAGTTATGTAGGCGTCTGCCTTCCTGTGCAGTCACTGTGTTATCATTATTTCAGTTCAGTTAACTAATTCTAGTGGACACAGATGATGGATCCAAACAGGGAAGCCAGCGGCTCACTTCTGGTTGTATAGATAGGAAATTGTGACATGTAGTTAAAAAAAGCTGACACTGAAAACAGTCACATAATTAACCAGTGGGGGACATGACATTGACCATGTCCGTATTTTCTGTCTAGTCTATGGGTTCATGTTAAAATGCTGCCTGGAGTCACAAAGAGAAGAGGTAAATGCTTCTGAGAAAAACTAGCCTGTTTCTTTCCATCCATCCAGATTCAGATGGATCAAAATGCACGGAAAGTTCGGAACCAGGACATTAACCCCTGCATCGAAGTAAGCTCGCCGTCTGTCACGTGCTGCGCTGTGTCGGCTGTGTGCCTGCTGCTGGCACATGAGTGTTGCGGCTTTCTAATCCTGTGCTTTGAAATACGCCTTTTCTCAGGAGAGCGATGACTCCCAGAAGTGTCTGAATGCCTACAACTATGATAAAAGCATGTGCTCCACCTACTTCCAGAGATATAAGGACTGTAGGAAATACTGGGTGAGTGTAATGTTTTCATGTTTCGATTTGTTGTTGGCAAAGATCTTGAAAGATCTTCATCCTTGATGCTGCAGTGGTGGATGCTCAAGGCACCACAAGTAATGAGCAACACATGTTAGCCAGCAGTATCAGTGGTTTTGGTATCTGATCGACACTAACAGGATGGACTCGATGCTTTAGTTTGTTTCTGTCCTAAGTTCGGCTCCCGCCCTTCAGAAAGCTGGCGTGTCTGTGCAAACACCACCTCTCCTGCAGGCTGTGATTAGCCGTCCTCTGGTCACGTGACTCAGCAGCACTGAGCAGAAGCATGCAGGCTGCAGTGAGTGAGAAAAGCTACTTTACACTGTAAACACGACGGAAACATCACCAAGTTCAGTAAAGACATGAAAGAGTAGAGAACAGAGCTTTGTCCTGGAACAAACGGAGAAAGGGAGTCCCTCAGACAGACTCGGACCCCCGGCACAGAGACCAGGCCACAGTTCGGTACAGTTTCATTAGGTCAGAGTACCTGCTACCAGGTCCTTTTTTCAGTACCTACTCGGCCGGGGTTCCAAGCAATCCAAGGTGAGCCCAAAATGTGACACCAGCAGACGGCAGGCCTCCGATTGGCTGGGCAGGGACGTCACTCGATGAGTCATCACAGCGTCTCCTTCACAAACCCAAAACTGACATTTTTTTAAACCTGGCAACTAACATCGCCATGGTCCCCGAGTCTGACGCAAAGCTACAGGCCGAGCAGCGGGTGTATCATTGGCTCAATGTCCGCCTTTGTTGTAGCATATTACATACTAATTATATCACGGGGTGCTGTTGTGTCGCCATGACAATAACGACACAGGTCAGGTGGTACTCGGTTGTAATGAAAAAGCAGTCAGTGGAGTCGTGGCGAGCCTCGGCGAGTTGATCTGAGTGGGTGCTGATGGAAACGTGGGTTAACACGCTCCTTCATGAAGTGCTCATATCTACAAATAAAATGGACATCCTGCACTTTTAGGGTCAATATACCCTCATAATTATATCGCCACAATTCTGTTTGTAAGGATCTAAATGGCTGTTTGATCACTGAGTGCAGCGAACAGTATGCAGGGCATCTTAGTCTTTTCATAAGCGCTATGATCAGTGACCGCTATTGTGGTGCAGTCGTATCTCGCGTCACATCAGCACATTTCTCAGTTGCTCTTATGGACATGACCATAGAGGGATTTGTGTGTCTGGGATCAACTGGGAATCTTTCAGTAGGCTAACCTGTAAACCAGTACACCATGGAGCCAGAGCGAAATGGCATCAGTCAAATGTAAGCACTGAAAGTAGCCTGCTGTTGTTTCAGCTCCACAAGGATCAACCTGCCTGCTCGCGATAGTGAACTCTTCAGAATACTGTCACAGCAAAGCCGTGCTGTTGTAACTGTGGAAGTGTTTATCATTACTGCGTCACACGGCAGTGGTCACATGACCAATCTGTTTACATCTGGGTCACACATCACCAGCTGTGTGTGTGTGTGTGTGTGTTAGGGCTGCCACAAACGATTATTCTGATAGTCGACTAGTCACCGATTATTTTTGCGATTAGTCGACTAATCAGATCATCATCCATTGGACGTAAAACTACAGCTTATTGCACCAGCAGCATCTGCTCTTATATAACTATCATTAGCTTACAGCTTTAAGTGTTTAAGGTGCTAACTAAAAATAAAGACAAGATGATAGTTTATTAAATTTTAATGAAATTTGCAGATTGTTTCGGTGAAGTTTAATAAACTCCTTGCTATCTAAAATATAACAGGACACCGGAGTAAATTCTGGAGCATCTCACACTTCTGATAATCAGCTGTCTGCTTGACGTTTATTCAGCTGTGTAAAAACTTTAATCTCAGACAAACTGATTTACTCAGGAACAAATAAAATACTAAAAAAAAAAAAAGCCAAACAACAACATTTTTAATTTATCTAAGTGACTCATATATATTTAACCTGAGTAGCGAAAGACGGCGGTGGGTTTGAAAACGATTTGCGGGGAGTCCGGTGTTCTCACGGCGCTAGTGACCTAGCCCCCGGCTAGCTATCGAGCTAGTGGGTAACAGACGTCTCCGAAAACGTCGGAGCGCTTTTGAAAATATGTGGTGTCCTGATAAACTGAGCAGATATTTGAGGTTTACACAGCTACATTCTTACCTGAAAATATGTTAAACGTTTATTTTGTGACCCAGAAAGAATAATAAGAGTAATATTAAAACTAACTAGCTGCCGCCATTGTTGGAAACTAAGCTGGGCTGCGCTATGAATTCTGGGACACAGTTTCTTCTTCTTCTGGGTTTAACGGCAGCTGGCATCCTTGTACATGCAGTGCTGCCATCTTCTGTTTCAGTCCGTTATTACACTCTTAAATCCTGCTACTTATTCCTGCGTCTTTTGTGATCGTACAAAGTTTCAAACGACGCGTCGACTATTAAATCAGTCGTCGACGATTTTAATAGTCGACGTAATCGTGACTAGTCGACAAATCGTGGCAGCCCTAGTGTGTGTGTGTGTGTGTGTGTGTGTGTAAAGAAAAGGCCACCAAACGGGGGTTCTCTTAGTATTGGCTCACATCAACAAGCAGGGCTAGCTCACTAGGTAAGTGGTTGCCCCTTGATCAGAAGGTCGGGGGTTCGAATCCACTGAACGGCTACCCTGAGGTGCCCCTGAGCAAGGTACCGTCTGCACACGCTGCTCCCCGGGTGCTGCACTAGTGGCTGCCCACTGCTTCACTGGGTGAATGGGTTAAATGCAGAGGAGTCATTTCCCTACAGGGACTAACACATTATTATTATTATTATTATTATTATTACTATAATGTAATTAACTTAAGCCTCCTGTCACACGTCAGACTCCACAGCACAAGTGTTTCACACAGGTATGGTAACTGTGTGCTCTTGTGGTACAGAGGGCTGTGAGCGCCGATCTAAATGTAAACCTGTGGTCAGTTTCTAAAGCTGGAGGATATTTGCTGAAGTGTTTGGAGCTGTGCTGCACCGCACCTTATAAAGTGGGACACAACACCCCCTCCGCCTGTCACAGGTGGAGCTCTGATGGTTGTACGTGTGCTGTACTTGTTTCAGTCTGTCATTTTCAGCGTTGGGTTTGAGGAGCGTTGTGAGTACGAGCTGACGCTGAGGCCCAGCCTGAGGCGGTTCACTTATGTTTGTGTTGAAGCCGTGTACCTGCTGTCATTTGCAGTTTTAGCCGTTTGCTGGTTGTTGAAATAGTTTTGTGAGCTTTAGGCTGAGTTTCTGCCGTCTTTAAAAAGCGATGTACTGATCCAGCTTTAATCAAACTGAAATCAGTTTGAATCAGGAAGTGATTTCTTTTTTAAAGCCACCCTATTGCTTACAGTTTAGAGCAGCACTGCCACTTGTGATTTGAAATGCATTGTGGGATACCTGTTCATCATACCTGGCGATAGGATGGACCTGTCTTACACACGTAATGAATTGATTAAATGCATCAGTTAATAATTCTGAAACCAGCTGAATTGATGATGTAATCATTTCAGTTTGGCACTCAAAGCCCTCCATGATCAACGCCAGTAAAACCAAGGAGCTGGTGGTAGACTTCCACAGGCACAAGCATCCTCCACTGCAACCACTGAACATCCAAGGTATGGACATTGAGGCTGTGGACAGCTACAGGTACCTTGGTGTTCATCTGAACAACAGACTGGACTGGACTCATAACTCAGACGCCCTCTACAGGAAAGGGCAGAGCAGGCTGTACCTGCTGCGGAGACTCAGGTCGTTTGGAGTGGAGGGCCCACTCCTGAAGACCTTCTATGACTCTGTGGTGGTCTCAGCTATCTTTTATGGTGTGGTCTGCTGGGGCGGCAGCATCTCTGCTGGGGACAGGAAGAGACTGAACAGGGTGATCCGAAGGGCCAGCTCTGTTCTAGGATGCCCTCTGGACCCAGTGGAGGTGGTGAGTGACAGGAGAACGGCGGCTAAGCTGTCATCCCTGATGGACAACATCTCCCACCCCATGCAGCAGACTGTGACAGCACTGAGCAGCTCCTTCAGTGGGAGACTGCGGCACCCACGGTGTGGGACGGAGAGATTTCGCAGGTCTTTCCTCCCCACTGCTGTCAGACTCCACAACAAAGACTTTAACTGAACAAGCACACACATCCACACATGTGCAATAATACTAAGTGCAATAATCCTTTCTGTCATCGTTGTATTTTTACTCAGTTGTATATAGTATTTGTATTTGTATTCTATTTTTATCTTATTGTATATTTTATTCTACTGTGTATTTTATTTTATTCTATTCTGTACAGCTGTGTACTGTATTTATTCTTATTGTATTCTAATTTTTGCCTCATAACTTTTGCACTGTCCACTTCCTGCTGTGACAAAACAAATTTCCCACGTGTGGGACTAATAAAGGTTATCTTATCTTATCTTATGATGTCACTGTGATGTCATCGAGGTTATTTCCTCAGACCCACTGTGACCTTTACAAGCGAGACTTGAGCAGTCACACTGACTTGGTTAGAAGGTGTCGTGCTATTTATTCAGCCGTCATTATTAGCAGGTGCTGTTCTGATAATTATCTGATGTGCTTTCTTTGGCTGGTCTGTTTTGTCTTGCAGCACAACATCATGGTGCAGAGGAGAAGAGATGGTGTGAAACCTGACATGCCCACTGCTGCAGAGAGGCTGGAGATGCTTACTTCACTGGGAGGCAAACCATACTAAGAGCGAGCCCAGTCACATGCACACTGGGAAGAGCAGCTGGCCTTCAGCCTGTGGTGGAGTCAACACTACAGTTCTGTGCTCCAAAGACTCGCCTACTCAAATCCAGCTCATCAGAAACTTAGAACAGTTTTACTTTTTCTGCTTTTAGCTGCAGACTTGGTGCTGTTTAAGGATTTGACGGTAAAGATTCAATAGAAAAACACAATTTCAACCTAAGGTGGGCACAGGTGTCTTTGGATCATATGTTATTGCTTATAAAAATCCATATCTCTTATTTTATTACTCACGACACTGTGGACTGTCTGCACACAGGGGGACCAGGTGTGGTGTCACTGTTTTCAGTGATACCTGCTGGTCTCTGACCTGCAGGAGTTTCACAGCATAGGTTACCTCGATGAAGTGAACCGCCTTCATAGAACAACAAACCCACCATTAGCCCTGAAGTCACCTGGATAAGCCCAAAGCCAGCTTAGCATTGCTGCTAGTCTAAAACAGCCTGTGAGGAACTAGATGCTGAATGTTTTCTATGACCATGGTCGAGTGTGCAGCCTGTGAACCTGTAACGAGTGTTTCTGTCTCTTAATAAACATGCCTCCATTACTAATGTTTGATTTCTGGCTGTTGAAAAGTTTGATGGAGAAGAAGAAGAGCATTGTGGGAAGACTGGAAGAAACAGACCGGATTTTTTGATAGATAGATCTATCTCATATATAGATATATCTATATATGAGATCTACGTTTTTAGAATAATTTTAGATTCAGATCTTAAATTTGACAAGCATGTAAAAAAGATTGCTAAGACGGTCAAGGCTGATCTGAGTTGTTTTAAGTTAATTTGGCACTTTATACCCACTTCAGCAGCTCAGATGTTTATGCGTTCTATGATATTCTCTCATTTTTCATATTGTATGACAGTTTGGACCCAAGCAGCACCAGTCAGCCTGTGGTGTCCTTATATCTTTAAAAATAATGGATAAAAAATCTGTTCAGTGGCATCATTGTCACATTTTAAAGAAATATTGCTACTACTTAGTTTTAAGAGTTTTAATCATTTGTGTTTTCTTAAATGTATAAATAGGATGGCCCCAGAGTGTCTCAATAGAAACATCCAGAGACCAGATAGTAATCGTATTACCAGGAGTAAGGTGAACGGCAACTGCAAGATGTCATATCGCAGATCTGCATTCGGTCAGTCAGCTTGCCATCTGTGGAACACTTCCAACCAAAATCGAATTGATTACAGACATCAGATCCTTTACATTGAAGCTTAAAGTGTGGTTAAAGGGAAATGTAGTCATTTCAACTAAGGATTTTAATTTAATTTTAATTGTCTATTAATTAATGTAATTGCATTTATGATGTAATTTGGTTTTATTGTAAAATGTATCTATTTTGATTGTAAGCCCAACAAGGCACAGTTATTGACAATTAGCAATAGCTATAAACGTACGTGCGTTACTTTCATGTTTGTACTTGGACTATGTTAAACTGCACTGTCCCTTTTAAATATATATATGTATGTATGTGTGTGTACACACACACACACACACAGGTGTGATGATGACTACAGTGTGCAGTAGGGCTGGGTATCGTCACTGATTTCTAGAATCGATTCAATTCCGATTCACAAGGTCCCAAATCGATTCGATCCACGATTCGATTTAATTCGATTCGATTCGATTTAAATCTGGGAAATTTTGACAGTCAGAAGTATAATTCAGATCAGAACATTTACATATTTTTGTATCTATAAAAAGGAAGCTGACACTCGCAAGACTTTATCCAAGGTGTGAGCATCACAGCAGATGCCTTTGTGTCAAAGTAGCTGAGGATAAAACACAGAAAAACATGAAGGTTTTCCTGGCCTGGGATTTTATAAAAATATTCTGCAGTACATCAAAAACGAAAGAAAACCATTAATTAATGAACATTACCTCTGACGTTACAGCGCTTTTATTAGACACACGGCTAAGCATTTTGCATTTTGAATAATATTAAAAAGTTTAAATTTGTTCAGTATTGAACAGCAGAAATGAGGTTTTCTTTTCGGAAGAATGTAAAAGGGAAAAAAACAGCGGCCGACAGCGCTGTAAGCAACAGTAGACTTGTGCGTAACAAGCAAGCGAATAATGAAGAAAGCGGCGTGAACACAAAGCGCGGACCCGGATCAGCGAGCTGTCGGCTTTCAGCCCCGACTGTGAGAAAGGCGACATCTAACTGATTCTGATCCGCGGGTCGCGCTGTGTGTTTAAGTCTATGTGCAGAATCCCTGTACCTGCTCTCATTTACTGTTTGGTGGTTCTTGAAATTTTGTGAGATGTCACCAGAGATTCTGGCATTTCGGACAAAATAAATTTATATTAAAAAATCGATTCAGGATTTTAATGAATCGATTTTACGTTATCCAAGCCAGAATCGATTTTAATCGATGAATCGATTATAAAAACCCACCCCTAGTGTGCAGGTCGTAGGTGGAGGAGCTGACAGGAACCGCTGGGTGATGGTTTTCTACTGAACCGTAACCATGTCATCAGTCGGTCAGCCTGCTCAGTGCTGCCACCGTCATCGTCACTCAGGGTTAAACCGCGCCCCCAAAAGTCCGGAGAGTGCACGCGCACTGTTCAGGAGAGGGTGTTCTTCAGAGGTGACAGGTAGGAGCGCGCGAGTCCTCACCAAGCGAACTGTTAGCAGTCTAACAAACATTAGCAGTAAAATGTCACATTCATCACCTGCAGTCAAACTCTAGTTAGCAGGCTGAGCGAGGCTAATGGATGACAGCTTAGCTAGCTACCTGCTGCTAGCTCGGACTCGTTGAACAAAGGCGATGTGGACTGAAAATTTCATCTATAATCCACATTAATTTGGTTCTGTTCAACGGAAACCGCATCCAAAAGGTTCTGCTTTACTATGAGCGCATTTCGACTTTGACACAGAGCAAAGAACTGTTTAAAATAATAAGTTGTAATAGTAGCTGTGTGGTCAGGAACGTGAGACATGATGAGCTCATGTCCCTCCTCCTAGAATTGAAATGTAAATACAAAATGTTTTATGGTATAAAAATATCCTTTGTTACAAAATAGCAATAAAAACACAAGGCGTTAAAATGTTTCAATTATCCAGAGTTACTGAAACATTTTATTGCAGTTCCGTGGATTAAAAAAAATCCATAGTAATGAAATAACAGTGTTAGAACAGATAACAGCTGATATTCTTTATGTGTGCCATCAGTGCATTGATCATGTAGAAAAGCCCCACTTACCAAATGTACCGGTCCAGCTAGCTTTATACTGTTGTTGGGGTTCGTATTAGTTATAGGTGCTGTTTGCATTCACATTCAGCAGAGTGCTTTTCACACCTAGTTTTAGTTTAACTATAATAACCCTAATATGCTGTTGGCGTTCTCGTCCACAGACATTGCTGTTGTCCATCATCATGAATGTGTATATTGATCTCTGCCATTCACTCGGGTAAGTTCAAGTTTCCCAGCTTTCAGTTTAGAATCCAGCGTCGAGTCGTCCAAAAGCTGTGACAGAATGACAGAATATCCCCACGGGGGTGAAAACATACATAAAGCCTGATTGTTTTAGTCATTTTTCGGCTAAATCATTAATGTGCGCCTGCTGTCAGCTCCAGTTCTTCTAAAGTGACCCTTTAATGAGTCCTCTAGCAGAGCTGTGGTATTTGGTACGAGGGCACGTGTCAGTCAGCAGTGTACTTCACTCTGGCTTTCGCCTGGATGTAGAGGAAAGTTTACCTCGGGGCCCGCCCACTTCCCTTCACCTGTGCTGATTCTCCTTTAGTCACTGTTGCTCTTGTTCACTGCAGAGTTCATTATGTATATCGCTTCATTCCTGCCATTCGGTCCCTGTTATGAAACACTTCCTGGTTCTTCTTTGGACAGTTGTTTCAGAGCATGATCTAAACGAACCTTAATAATTCATGTGGAATCAGATGAAACGAAGAACTGAACAAAAACCTGTTTCCACTGTAATTCTACTGTAGACTCTACTGTAGACTCTACTATAAACTCTACTGTAGACTCTACTGTAGATTCTACTGTAGACTCTACTGTAGACTACTGTAGACTCTACTGTAGACTCTACTGTAGATTCTACTGTAGACTCTACTATAAACTCTACTGTAGACTCTACTGTAGATTCTACTGTAGACTCTACTGTAGATTCTACTGTAGACTCTACTATAAACTCTACTGTAGACTCTACTGTAGATTCTACTGTAGATTCTACTATAAACTCTACTGTAGACTCTACTGTAGATTCTACTGTAGATTCTACTATAAACTCTACTGTAGACTCTACTGTAGACTCTACTTGCTCATGGCTTTGTGTTATTGAACATCAGCTGAGTGTCAGTAGGAGCCTGTGTCAGTGTGGGACGATATTCTGAGGTTTACATTGTGAGTTACAAATGAAGGGACAGTGCATGTAATGTTAAGAAATAACTAGTAATATTGTAACAAACTGCTTCCTATAATAATAATAAGTGTGTTTCTTTTTAAGAAATCATTTGTTTAGTATTGAAGAGCACTGCTTATTGTGAAGTCCTGAGCTGTGTTATTCTCTGTGTACGGGGATGATTTGGTTCCTGTGTAAACTCTGTTTAGTGTTGTGCGTTTCCCTGAGCTTCGTCTTGTGTGTTTGCCTGACTCCGTGTCGCCCGTGTGTGTCGCTCGCCCCTCCGTCTGTCTCGTCTCCATGTTTGGATTCCCTCTCTCTCCCTCCCGTGTTGCTCTCCTGGTGTTTCTTGTCGTCTCGTTGCCTCCCTGTTTTATCCCTAATGTTATGTCAGGTGTGTGAGTCTTAGGCCCGCGTCTCTGTGCTTCCTGTTTTACTTTGACAGTCTTGCGTCCCGTGTTCAGTGTGTTCTGTTTTGTTCCCCTCTGCCTCATCGCCCCTAATTTGTCTCAGCTGTGTCCACTTCACACACACGTTAAAGTGCGTTTGGCTCGACACCACCGAACAGAGGCAGCAATATAACACAGCTAATATTAACAGTGCAGTGGATCCTGCTTGTGCCGTGATATTCAGGACTGCAAACCGAGCAGCATCACTGACTTTCAGCTTGTTGTGTTTGTGGATATATGACTGACTTTAATTATCCATAAATCATCAGATTCTCTGTAAGATTAAGGTCGACTATATATATATGTAGAGGCTTTAAAACCAAGTAAACACTGAAAGTACAAACATCACTAATGTCGCACAACTCTGCCAACATGTGGCCAACAGTAATGTTTTAATTTTCTTCGTTATTAAACATTCGCACATAAATAAGTGACGTCATATTCAGTACTTACTTTTCACAGTTCACTCTTCGGCCGCTCCCTTCTGCCGTATTTTGCAGCAAAATTATCCACACCCACCGCCGCACTATGAACTGTGGGATATATGGGACCACGAAGCGTGCACGGGACCACGCTTGATATTTGGGGAACTCGACGGCGCATTTGGAGTATGCGTTTGAAGTACACTTCGAATTGGGACAGCCGTCGTCGCGTGGCGGTGACGTAACCGCACTTGAAATGCGTACTTCAAGCGTGCAGACCCTGAATTAGGACACAGCCACTGTGTGAGTTTTCCGTGACCTTTGTCATCGTGTCCATGGTTCCTCCATGTCTCTTCTTTTTCCCGCTGGTGTTTCCGAGGTTTTTCTAGTGTTCCAGGCTTTTACTTTATGTCCTTAGTTCTTCCAGTTCAGCCGTTCCTCTGTTTAGTTTATTTATGCATTTTTCCCCGTTTGGTGTGTCTGCCTTAATAAACGGGACGTCTTTCGTTTATTTTTCCTGTTTTCCTGGTGTGGATTTGGGTCCTCACATAAACAGTCCAGACGATCTGCAAGTTGTGACAGTTGGTTGCGTTTCTAAACTCAGCATCAATAATGATTACATTATTCTAAATGTAGGATTTCTAGTTAAACCTTAAGACTACATTAGTCACTGTGCAAGTATACTGCTTTATATAAATGCAGATAAGTGTAATAGTTAAATTAAGTGAGGAATATCCTGCACCACAGTGTGAGTCTTAGTGTCCATGTGGAACAACGTAACTTAAAGCAGCATTTACCAAACTGTAACTGTAACACTCCATCCACCCTGCCAATGCTGATGCACAGATAAATAAGTACTTGATGGCTGTTCAGAAGTAGGCGTTTAAACTGCATAGAAACATGTTTTTAGGTTTATCAGCTGCGCTCTAAATCAGAACACAGAGACAGGGTCAAAGTCTTTATTGCAAAGCAGCCCAGAGGATATTGTAAGAATATGCTGGGACTGTGGAGTGAGCAAAGCTGGGTGGTATATGGTCTGGTACTTATCTACTTACGTTAGAGGGTGGTAGCTGCAGGGATAAGGTACAGGAAAGAGTTATACCTACACTTATATCTATTATGGCCACTTCTGCAGGCTTCCCGGGTGGTTAGCATCTTTGCTACATGCTGCCACACGCCTCAGGAATGACCACGCCCGTCGCAAGAAGGTCTTCCGTCTTCTGCAGAGGAAACTGGTGTGTACTTTAGTAGCAACACGTAGATGTCTTTACAGTACTGCGTTCTCTTACCACAGAACAACAGCACAGTATATGCTAGTGTTTGACGGGGATCCCATATATGCACATAAGAAGAGGGGCCTGGGAATCGATCTCAGCATTGCAGAGAGTTGACTGAACCCCTTCTGTTCAAGCATGGTTGTCCACAGTGGACACAGAGAAGACAGAAAGAGGAGTAAAAAAAGCCATGTCTGTCTACAATGGAAACATTTACATTCTTCAAAGAGTGACCTTTGACCTTTAGATGCAGATGTACAGCTTCTATGTTATTATTATTAGAATTCATTTTTAGTCTGACGGACATATTGAGTAATGTTAGAAATACAATTGATTGCTTTCAAATTCAAATGTCTCCTGGGTCATTATTTTAACCAGACAACAGGCTGGTCTTCACAGTCTTGAGCAGGTGAGGTCCTGGAGCCTAGAACAGGTGTGCCCACAGGAGGCGGAGATAAGAGTCACTGAAACATTCAAAGAACAATTGGTGGATTAGTCAGTTACCAAAATAAACTTTACCTGCAGGCATAGCTTCCAGTAAACTCCAATGTTGAGGACTTTCTCCTCACTGTGCAAAGCAAACTTTTATTGTTTGAGTCTGCCCTGGTGAACTTTCTGTTTCTATCCACTGAGCTGATGTGAACAGTGAAGGCTTCTACTACTCTACATCCACCTATCTGTGCCAGTGGCTTGGTGCTGTACTTTCCAGGTAAAGGTTGGCTACGATGGGTGACACCGGGGAGCCATGGCACATGTTTGTGTCTGTACTGTTTTGTTCAGCTCATTAATGACAATAAGCAAGGTTTTCTCCCAGTGGTTACAGCACTCCCCAAAGCTTTGTGCCATCAGAAAATCTCCTGCAGACATTCATGTAGAGATGTTTCAGTCATGACAGACTAATACTCACACTGAGTCCTCAGATATTCCAAAGCCAGGCAGGATATATAACCATTAGAAGAAGCTGAAGGAGTCTTCTGCAGAGGACAAAGTGTGGACTTCATTTCATCACGATTCAATTCAGGACAAGGAAACTGAGACTGAGACTGGGTGATGAGTGGTAACTGCTCACAAACTGGTCTTCTGTGTTTACAGGTGGTCCCTGTCATGAAATACATTGTATTATTCTATCATCTTTATCATATAACTCCTGTCACCCCCGTCCTAGTTTTTTAACAAGGTTGGCGTGAAGGAGGGGGATCAGTGTCAGCCTACCTACGTCTACCCTAAAGAGGTGAAGATGTTGATACGGTCTGCCTTTCCAGAGGACATCTGTGACTATCCAGATCCCTGCCATGATAAGGTGAGTGTAAACCATTCTTCATTGCCTAAATGCTCTATCACCAAAGACAGGTTTGTTTTCCCCCAAAAGTTGGTTCTGTTCTTGTGGACGAGGAGTTTTCAGCACTCATCTAAGTGACGTCTTCAGTCTCAGCTGACTGCTGGTTTCCAGCCTTATAAACATCTACGTTTGCATAATGAGCTAAACTGGCACCACTGGGTCGTGAGCAATGTTCCCTCTAAGCTGCGCGCGTGCGCAATTGTGCACTGCTGGCACGGTCTCTGCGCACAGAAAATCTCTGTAGCGCACAAAAATAAAAAATCTAACCTGAATTGAAATGAAAATAAATACGTTAGCAGTTGATTCTGTTTTGTAGTGTGAGTCAGTAAGTGAGCGGTGACTGGCTGCTCCAGCCAATGATGCGATTCACATTCGTATATGCACAGCTCATCAACGTGGTTGACAGGCTATGACAGCGTCCTTAAATGCTGCTCATGTTTAGCTAACAAAGGGGTGTGGCCGATGTGGAGTGCTGCTTATGTTGAACCTTTAAAATAATGGCAAAACGAACGGGCAGTGGCACACAGTGGCCAAAGTAAAAAAGAAATGCGACTCTTTTAAGATGGAATGGCTGTCAGAATATGTGCAAACAGGAGAAAAAACTGTGAAATTGGGAGAGATTTTTTCTTTTTTGAGCGAGAAAGGTCTGGTCTGCAAAATATGTTGCGAAGCTAAAATCGCAAGCGAGTTTTCGGAGGGAAAAGTGTGGACAGAATGGAAGCTGGAATACCTCAAGTGCCACATTCAACAGAAAAGTCATTTGAAAGCAGCTGGAATTGTGAGAAGATGTACGATGGGAATGGGGATCGGTACGTTGTTGGGAGAGAGCGCCAAAGACCGAGAGAAGAGGAACGAGCTGTCACTCAGAAAGAAATCCAACCCCGAAGAAGTTAAAGTTCTCATCGACAAGATTCTACCAGCCTTCAAAATGAATTCTTCTCTGCTGTCGGTTCAACAAATTGACCATCACATGGCAAAGTATGTGAGTGTACCAGAAAGCTGGCGAAGCAAAGATGATGCCTTTGAGTTTGTGAATTCAATCAATGAAGTAGTGCAGAATGAGACAATGTGTGAAGTTAAAAATGCACCTCGGCACACCCTGATCATAGGTGAGAGCACAGACGTAACAGTGCACAAAATGCTAGTCCTGTATATTAAATCCAGGGAGGAAAATAACGTCAACCATAAAACTGTTTGGTGGCATCATCCAGCTGACCGCATGCACGGCATGAACTAGACATGCAGAGAATTAGGGCTGGGCGATATGGCCTAAAATTCATATCGCGATATAATTTGAAGCATGTGCGGTAACGATATATATCACGATATATTCTGTTCTTCTGTATAACGTATTTTCCAAACTTAAAATCCTTTAATTTTCTCAAAAATCGAGAGTGTGCCTTATGTATGAATTCTGGTTGTGCTTACTGACCTCGAACCGATTTGGGCAGAAATCTGTTAAAAATGTTTTAAGTTTAAAAATGTTGGTAAGCAGCACTGCTTGATGGATGTCAGAGCATTACGGCTGCCGTAGTGAGGAGCTTCACGGAGTAATCTGGGTCCTAAACTCCGTCTGCTTCAGGTCCCAAAGTCAAACAAACACTGAGAGTTAAAAACGGTCCAAATTCTTTCATCTTTAATAAAATCATCAGCGTTGCTGCTTTACCAGGTGTAACAATTAAGTTTAACATCCATGAAAACAGATTTATTAAATGTAACGGAGTTAGAAGTTAACAGGAAGTTAGCTCGCTAGTTTCCACCTAAACATTTCCTACCATGTTCTGACAGAGAGATTTGAAACTAATTCAAACGTACAGCTCTGCTATCACTTCCAACATAAATGAAGACAGAAAACTAAACAGCAGTGGTGTTTGCAGGGTTACTGAAGTTGGGCTAGCTGGTATATAATGTTGTGCTACGTGATTGCTAGCGACACAGCTATGTTAGCATAACATTAGCACAGTGAAGCTGGAGGATGAACGCCAACTTTTTTTCCACTCGATAAAAGTTAACGTGAGGGATTCTGGTGGTCAGGGACAAATACAATCACATAGCAGGATGCTGTACACGGGCCAAACTTCAGTCAGGAGAACAACTGAGGTTATTCATCCACAATACGAGATTAGTTATTAATATACTGCGACAACATGGGAACAGAGCAGCTGCGAGAGAATCCAACATTAATGAATCAATGTTAGGGAAGTGGAGGAAGTGCAGTTTTTGGCTTTCCCCATATTTCAAAGGTGCTTCATCTCTTTGCTGTGACTGTCAGCATAATTTGCAGTGATAATGGTTGTAGCCACTGCGATGCTTTCGACCAAAACAGGTGCAGCTTGATGACATCATCAACATGCGCTATCGCGATAGAGCGGTATAGTCAAAATCTCTATTGTTGGCCAAATTTATATAGTTTCTATCGTATATCGTTTCTATCGCCCAGCCCTACAGAGAATGGTGATGCTGACCTCCGATGGTGCCTCAGTAATGCGAGGAAAGCACAACAGAGTTGCAGCTTTATTAAAGCGGAAAATACCACACTTAACTGAACAACACTGTGTGGCCCATAGAGAGGACTTGGGCATTGATGATGCGTGGAAAGGTGTACCTTTGATGTGTGATGTGGGAACTCTTCTTAGAACAGTTTACTCCACTTTCTCTAGATCCACTGTAAAGAGGGGAAAACGGGAAGACCTAGAAATGTTCTTGATGAGGATGCACTGTCATTCAGGCCTCTGAGTGAAGTGCGATGGCTGTCACGTCACTGAGCTGTGAATGCTGAGGAACTACACTGTGCTGGAAGAATACTGCAAGAGAGAATCCAGTGATAACAGAGATCCAGTGGCAAATTACTGTTACAAAAAGCTAACCGATTCAAACTTCAAGGTTACTCTCACCGCTCTGGGAGATGTTTTGGGTGAGCTGGCACACCTGTGTCTTTCTTTTCAAAGATGCAACCTGACTGAAGGGCACTGCTTGGCAAGAGCAAAGATTGAGAAGTTGCGTTCCCAATACTTGACAGAGGAAAAGGATGTTAAGTGGAGTGACCGTGTCATAGAGGCGATGAGGGCCTTATCTGCTGATGGCAGGAATACCAGTGAGATTACTCGTGTTATTCGTAAGCTTTGTGATCACTTGGATTTTCCAGAGGATGAATTATAGGAGTGGTCTGCACTTGACATTGAGGCATTGACCTCAGACATCAGGTTTGAGTATGGAGCAGCAGACATTGCCACGCTGGCAAAGAAGTATGAGGCCATTCTCCACCCTCCACATTCAGTGGAGGTCATAAACAGTGAATATTCTGATTTCAAGTACATACTGAGGCACAAACTTAAACATGGGTCAATCAGCACATTCTCAGATATGGAGGCTGCAACGCTAAAATGTGAGGAGCTAAAACACATCTCGCAGCTTGTGGATATTTGTGCTATATTTCAAGCATTCAGTGCAGATTGCCAAAGAGGCTTTAGTTTAATGAATCGTCTCAAAACAGCATCCAGAAATCGTCTTGAGGCGGAGCATTTGGACCAGCTGATGCGCATAAAGTCAAAGCTGCAAGCAGACGAGGCCATCAACCTGGACGACGTGAGAAGGACAGACGGGAAAAATAAGGTGAAATTTAAGCTCTTAATAAGTTTACTACTCATCTAGTGTCATTTATTGAGTTTTCATTTATGGATATTGATCATTAAATACTGTCACCAGTTTGAGTATTAGAAAAATGCATATAATCATTATATACTGACAGACAAAGAGTTACAGGACAGTAGGACTGTCTCCCAGACCGCAGTAGGACAGGAGCTTCACAGACTGGCTCATCATAACACAAGTCAGAGCTTTATAATAAAAATGTTAAGTTTCAAAATTGGAGTTTATAGTAGGCTTGATTTGGTTGGCCGTTCATGTTTTGCCATAGTTCAAATATTCATACTTCCAATAGCGTTGACATAGTGCACAGGTCATTAAAAAAGATTTTTGTAATTGTCACTGTAAGTGGGCTAAAGCTCTTAATTAAAGGGATTCTAACAGAAATGTAAATGCTGTAATTTGATTATTTTTATAAACCATGTAACTTCGATGGATGCGATGCTGTCGTCACCACAGTGCACACGTCTGATGTCGCTCACAGTGGTCCAGGGGGCCGCTCAGGGAGTCTGTGAGTTTGCTCACACACGTGAAAAATTAGAGGGAACATTGGTCGTGAGGTCAGTTTCATGATCAATAAGATCATTAATGATTGTATAACCATCTGTGAAGACAGGAGGCAGCTTTACACACAAACTGTCTGAACCTACAGCGCAGTTCTGAGGTGGCGTGCCAACATCCTCTCACATCAATAGGTCACATGACATGGCTTCACCTGAACCCTCTGCTTATAATGACCACACCTTTTTTCAAACCTTGGCTTGTGTGATGAGTCATGTGATCAATAGTGGCTCAGTGACCCAGGTGTTGAAAGTGTAGTAACCTGCAGTAGAGTTCAAACAGCTGTGAGTTGGAAGTGAAGAAGCTTTTCAGATGAGAGGTGAAACGTCTTCAAGAAACTTTTCTTTCCAAGCTCCAGTTTTCACAACAGTAACCTTTGTTCAGATCGTGTGCCATCACTGATCTTAGAAATGACTAAATACATCTGGATGTTTGTGATGTACGTATGCTGCTGTATGACAGATGGCTGTTACTGTCTCCCTGTGGTTACAATTCCCCACTATAGTGACGTCTGAATGTGTTTCTGCAGGTGGTGTACATCACTGTGGAGGATCTGCACAAAGTTAAAATCATGTGATGTCTCTCATTTCCTCTTTTTGAGTTTGCACTGAAAGTTAGAGACTGGAGCAGAATGTTTGTGGATGGTGGGAAGATTAGTTCTGTGCGCTGTTACGTTTATTGCCAACATTTGTACGGTGCTGTTCAACATTAATAGCATTTTCTGCCACACAGTGTGTACTGATTGTTATATGTGCCACCTTTCTCAGGTCTGCATGTTCTGAGCTGCTCATGTGGTTCATGGGTGACAACTACAAGGACTGTATATAAAAGATGGATACAGCTACACTGGAGTCATCGATTGATTTCTGCGCTCTTTTTTGAAGCTTTATTGACACCATGTGTTATTTTCATATGTGGATAGAAAGCCATCCTGGTGAGGACATCCCTGCTCATGTGGACGTAGCAGAGAAACTGAAAAAGCTACATCCACATGAACAGCATCAACTTTGTGGGATTTGGACAGAAGGTGTCACAATACTGAATCGTTGGTGCATGCATGAAGCACAAAGAACAACAAACTGTACCGATGCATGCAGTAAGAAAGCTCACACGACCAATACAGCTGCCGTGTTCGTGCAGTGAGGAGATGCCACGCTGTGTTTATACTGAGCGGAGGAGGGGAGACTGGCTTTGGTGCTCTTTGATTGGCTCATCATCACCAATGGAACCAATGAGAAAACTTTTCTCCAGTGAGGCATGATTTAACCCCGCCTTCTCCACTGCCACAGACAAACCCTGCCATGAGCGCTCTACTCAGGTTACCTGCAGCTGCTTTTTTAATCCAGCAGATGTCACTATTATACAACACACTAACACAGTGTTGCCACGGTAAGGGGAATGTGCCACACACTTCACGAGGAATCAGATCACTAATGCTAAAATATAAGCTAAGGTAAGAAAGCCTGGTTTGCAAGCTGCATCCACACAGCATGTACACTTTTAGACCACGTTCAGTGAGTCAGACAGCAGAGGTGCTGCAGAGCAGACAGTGAACACTGCAGATAAGGGAGGAGGAAAGAAAAGAAAGGGAAATATTTCTCCAAATAAATACATCCACTTTCTTCCTTACATCCTATCCAGTCTGTCATAGAGCCAGCACATACAGACAGGCATCATTCACACTGATGAGCAGTAGAATCCCATGGATGTTTCTGGACTGTGGGAGGAAGTTGGAGGACCTGGAGAGGAGAACCTACATAGAAGTGTGGAGAACGCAGCAACAAAGAGACCCCCAGCAGGACTCTCCTGGCGTGGAACGACAGTACTAGTCACTGTTCATACATCAGAAGGATTGTATGCTATGTGCCTCTATTCAGACTTTTGAAATTTTGTACAGTTGCTGAAATTTGTACTTTTTCTGTTGATAGAGTGACATTGGCTTTGAATGGAGAGACCTACCTCTCTCAGTTTTCTGGTCGCTCCTTTAGGCAGACACCCGTATATTCCCCTACAGCTTTTACAGTTATTATCATAAATGTCACACAAAAATCTATCAAATTCCTCCCCATTCATGGCTATCAGAGAGCTGGAGGCAGGTTAAAGTGTGAGGCACACAAAAGCTCTTGAACCTGCCGCTGTGACCGTAATCTTCACCCCACAGCCATCATTTCACCCTCAAAATGTAGCTACGCTTGTCTTCTTTCTCAGAGCCTACAGATATACTGTATATTTTTGAAATGGAGCCCTTTGTTTCGGAGGAACGCCATCACGAGCTCAGTTTCATCCTTCCATCCTCTGCTGCTTGTCCTTTTCAGGGTCGTGGGGGGTGGAGCCTATCCCAGCTGTCATAGGGCGAGAGGCAGGGTACACCCTGGACTGGTCACCAGTCTAACACATAGACAACTATTCACGCCTGTGGGCGATTTAGAGTTTCAAATCAACCTGACCCCACTGACTGCATGACTGTGGGCTGTGGGAGGAAGCTGGAGAGAACCCACATAAGCACGGGGAGCACAAACTCCCCACAGAAAGACCCCGGCCGGGTGGTGGAAGCGAACCGTGCTGCCCTGTAAGAAGTACATCTTTGATTATTGAATCCATTTACTTGTTTCTCTGTTTCAATATATATTTTCAAACAGAAATTCAATTCAAAACTGGTTTTTGAAACGAGTCCCAAACAGTTGATTGTGTTCATGTGGACGTGGTGTTCCTATCAGCTGCACAAAAACAGACTACGGCAAACCCTCAGGAAATTCAACATTGTTAAATCTTAAAAAAATAAAATAAAATAATGAAAAGTAATTTATATATGAAGCTAAAATTTAATAGCAATAAAATGTTCACCTTTGTGTGCATGTCAGAAACAGCTGAGCAGCAGGCTCGGCTGATGTGAGATGTCATGATCCTCGTCTGTGGATGTGGGAGTGTTTTTGTTTTCAGTGGTTACAGACACACTGACAGTTAGGCGAGTCATTTCATTCGATACAGTACTCTTAAGTGGCAGCCAACTTGGATCTTCTTTTAATACTCAGGGAGTTTTTGCTGTTCTTTATAACTATAGAATGTGCTGAGAGTGGGCAGTGAGACTATAATAAGTAATATAAATACTAGAACATGTACCAGTTTGCACTGAAGTGCAGACAGCTGCTTAATGTTTTCTTTATTCCAGCCCAGTTAATGTAGTCTGATGGTGCAGCTGGAATATGGCAGACACTTAGATTCACTCACTGTTTCACATACAGAAAGAAACCGTTTACCTTTGCTGCTTTATATAAAATGTTTGAAGCCTTATAAACTGCAAATAAAAGGAGAAGCTGTTGTTGGCTTACTCTGTACATCAGGGGTCCCCAACTCCAGGCCTCGAGGGCCGGTGTCCTGCAGGTTTTAGATCTCACCCTGGGCCAACACACCTGAATCACATGATTAGTTCATCACCAGGCCTCTGGAGAACTTTAAAACGTGTGGAGGAGGTCATTTAGCCATTTGAATCAGCTGTGATGGATCACAGACACATCTAAAAACTGCAGGCCCTCGAGGCCTGGAGTTGGGGACCCCTGCTGTACAAGAAGATGAGGCATTTTTAACTTGGTGCTGAATATCGCTGTGCTTAATGTGGAACCATTCCTGTGTACTCTGAGGACTAGGAAACTTCTGTGGCACCTCTGCTGAGGCATTTTTCATTACATGACCCAGAGTGGATAATCTCTTCAGTATTCCTACTGAGGAAATGTGAGAGAAAGTTACCATTTACATTTTTATGTACCACACCTTCTCCAACAGGAACCAAGGAAAATGACACATCTGCCTGTGTTTACAAATGTGAGCGCTACAGTACAGAGTTGCAGTTCATTTAACAGAAAATGCTTAGCAGACAAATTCTAAACTTAAAGTCAAACCACTATTTTTCAACTCATTGATGTGGAGGCTCTATGGAGAGCATCTCTGAGCAGTATCTCATTGATGACGATGAATGTGGTAAGGCGTCAGTGTTGTGCCTCGGTGTTGTGCACCATCTTCAGCTGGAGAGGTTCCTCCACTAAGCCCTTAAGCTTCTTAAGGCACACAGCTCCACTTAATTAGAGTAAATGAAAGACAGCACTTAAAATGTACGATTTTAGTGCAACAGTTTGGTTGGAATACTTCTGATTATTTTACAAAAGAGTTATCGTTATAACCGCCATATTTATTCCATCAGTTTGAAAGCCAACAGGCTTCTGTGGGTCTTGGCTCTGAACATGTAGTTTAAAGATTAAGTGAAGAGTTAGATCACAGAGCCAAAGCTTTGGCCTTCATTGGAGTTCATTGGTTCTCATTCATGAAATACTCTGATAGATGTATTTTAACCAGGTTTGATGTGAATATCTTTTTCTTCATTTGAAGAAAACCTGAGCAGTGTGACTCTGTTGTTCCAGTAGCACTTACACGTTCAAAAGAACGGTTTTGAACGTGGTTGGGTTGTTGAACTGCATAAGCAGCGCCATCACTGCTGAGGTGGGACGCAGTAAGACAGTCATTTGGAATTTCTTAAATGATCCTGAGGGTTATGGAACAAAAAAGTCAAGTGGAAGACCCAAAAACTGTCACCAGCACTGAGCTGGAGGATCCAGTTGGCTGCCCGTCGAGACACTGGACGATCCTCGACCCAAATTAAAACGTTGCTGGTGCCCACCGCAGCCCCATAACCATCAGATGGCATCTGAGACTGGAGGGTTATAAAAAACATAAAACGTCTTCAAAGGCCTCGTCTCCTTGAACGCCACAGAACTGACCGTTTGGACCAAACATGGGACGCTGAAAGGTGGAAGAACGTTTTATTGTAATGAGAACAAATGTAACCTTGATGGTCCTGATGGTTTCCAACATTACTGGCATGACAAGCAGATCCAACCTTTTCTGCGCTCCACAGTGGAGGGGGCGCCATAATGGTCTGGGGTCTTTTTCCTTCAGTGGAACAACAGAGCTTCAGGAGGTGCAGGGGCATCAAACGGCCGCTGGCTGTGTCCAGATGTTGCAGAGAGCATCCCTCATGACTGAGGGCCCTCGTCTGGGTTTTACAACAGAACAACGCTACAGTACACAATACCCGCAGGACAAGGGACTTCTTCCAGGAGAATAACATCACTCTTCTGGACTTCCTGCGTGTTCCCCTGATCTAAACCCAACTGAGAGCCTTTGGGGGTGAATGGCAAGGGAAGTTTACAAAAACGGACAGCAGTTCCAGGCAGTAGATCCCCTTCATGCGGCCATCTGTTCCCACTTGGAGAAATGTTCCCATCACCTCATGGAAACACATCAAGCATGCTGCAATACATTTTTGAAGTGATCAACAATAACGGTGGAGCTCCTCACGACTGAGCTCATGTTTGGATCTTTGATTTCTGTTTTAGGGGGTTTACGGGTTTTTTTTGGAGGTGTGGTCCTAAACTTATGATCAGCTGTAACAGCCTGTTTCAGTTTAAGCATTGTTTTCAATAAACTGCATGCTCAAAAAAAACGTTTTGTCTCACTCCCATTTCTTCTTGTTGCATGTTGAAGCTCTACTTGGAACCTTGTTAAGATCCAAACATGCAAAATAGGATTTTTTGCCATTTTTCAAATGGTCTTAAACTTTTGATGGGGACTGTATAAACCATCTGGAGCAGGGTTTGCAAACTCATTTTACATTGGAAGCATATCTAGCTGACTTTGATCATATGTGGGTCACACCAATGAAACTGCCCTTTCTGCCAGTGTTCAGAAGTTTAACGACACATTTAGTCCCTGAAATATCTTGTATACAAAATGAAGTGCTATTTTAACAGAAAGAAATCTGTCAGCACGACTCTTTGGCTATAGTTTTAAGAATTAAATGCGGAAAATGACAGAAACCTATGGCTTAATTACTTCTGTGTAGCATGAATGGCCATGCGGGAGGTCTTTATCAGTAGGAAAAGCTGTAAAACCTCTAAATTGCAGTTAAATTTTCTGTTTTCCTTCACATTTTCCAAAGCCATCCAGTCAGCGGGATTTAAGTCCTGCTGAACCGATTATGACCCCCGGGCCTTATGTTTGACACCCTGATCTTAGAGTGTCACACGCTGATTTGTGCCAATTTGTACTTTTATAGTTTTGAAAAGCAATTTATAGCAGACCCAACCAACAGACCATTGTGTCTACCATGCACAATCCCATGTCCTTGAGTTACGTGCAGAGATCACGAGCTTCTCTGTCTGAAACCGCAGCTCTGTATTTATAGCAGGGCTTCTTAGTGTCTTTCCTTGTTATTTAGAGATCAAGGTGTACCTGCTGCTTTGAGGCTGGACTAAGCTCTGGCTAATGTAGCGTAACCACACCCCTGAAACACTGCGAAACAGGAAGGATTGCTCTTTGCACTGTCTACGGTTATCTTGCTACAAGACTTTCTGTTAATGAAATCTGTGTGTGTAAAAGAAGAAAAGAAGGGGTGGAAGATCAAACAAAGACATTAACAAACACTAATTATGATCATGGACAAAGCAGAGGAGTTCAGGAGGGATCTTTGAAGATGTAGTACTGGGAAAGAGAAGAGCTTGGACACATGTATGTAAATGCTGGTGTTCGAAGTGTTAATATATGTGAGCCACACCATGGGAGCTCTGCTGAGCTGGTTTGCTATTCGCGTTCGTGCTCTGATGCTGCACAGCGGTGGTGCACTGAAGAAATGGAGAGTAAGTGCAACCTTTGACCTTTAACAGAATGTAGTATGTGTGAGTGTGGACTAGCCTGATGCTTCAAACAGAAATGTTTTTACAAAGTAACAATGATATGGAGACATTTCATGCTTGAGGTTCTTCAAAGAGCTGACAGTGCAGACATGTATGAACAATAAGACTGCAGACTGTTCAAAGGTAGGTCTACTATGCAGAAAAGCATAAACATTACTGTGACCTCTGTCTTATCTGTAGCAGAGGCAAAGCAATATAAACAAGAAGAAGGTTGGCTAACATAAGCATTTGATCCTGATATTTGTTAAACTGACCTTAAGTGGCAGCAGACAAGATTCAAGATTATTTATTTGTCACCTGCATACGAGTACAACACACAGTGAAAGATAGCCTGACATGCTCCTCGACTGTGCAAAGAAGGAGAGAACCAGTACAACAGTCAGGAGCCTTCAGCTGCACTAGCTATTCATAAAACGACTCTCTCCATTTTCAGATGCACTTGTTTAAACTAGCTTGGTCAGTCTGATTGATGAGTTTTCAAGATGACCTTGAGTGTTTTGAATGGTGCCTAAAACAAAAAACAGGCTAATGTGCAAAGCTTTGCATAGCACAATGCTAGAACCTGAAATAAACAGATACACAAAACAAACGAGCATACTGTATACGATTTTGCACACAAAGAGAGGCTCCCTGAACCTAAACAGCTACACAGCAATGTGCAGCACCATGCAGGACCCTCTGGTATGTGTCTAGTTGGTCAGGGCTTCATCCTACAGCAGGATAATGACCCAAAGCATCAGTGCAAGCTGTGTCAGAACCACCTCAGGAACAAAGAACAGGGCGGTGAGCTTGAAAACATGGAGGTCCAGCACAGTCTCCAGACTTAAACCCCATCGAGCTGCTTTGGGATGAACTGGACAGAAGAGTGAAAGCAAAGCAACTACAAGGTCCACATTTATGGGAACTTGTGCTGCAGATATGGGAAGAATTTTGGCAGATATAACAGCTGAACACAGCCGTGTTTCTACAATAGAAATCAAATATTCGTCACAAAGGTGGCTACTCTGCTTAGACTGCTGCCCCCGCGACCCGGCCTCGGATAAAGCGGATGGAGATGGATGGATGGATGGATGGTGGCTACTTTGATGAGTTAATGAATTCTTTTTTTTGTTTCAACTCCAATTGGTTATTTGTACTATGCTTTCATTTCAGAGTGCAATGAGACATTAAACTGCATAGTTTTCAATAACAAACTGGACCGGTAGTGTATAAAATGATAGATATATGTCTGTGTGTGCTAAACTTGTTGGTTTGTTACTCAACCTCGTCTTCTTTAATGTCTCCACAGCCACGGGAAGCCCCTGACGACTCTCACAGCCTCTCTGCAGCAATGGACTCAGAGGAGAGGGGCTTTGGTACGGTTTCCCTGAAGTGGTGTGAGCAAAGCACAGGAGATGGGGAAACATTTGAGTACTTTGACTCCTGCTCATGGCACAGTGACATCCTGTCAGATTTTAGTGGAGAAGGAGAGGATTCTGTGGACGCTTTGCTGCGACTGGAGGATGCCTACATTTTTCGACAAACAATGGGAGTCAGCGTCTGCAGTGGGCACACTAAGGCTCGACGCAGAGAATCAGTATCAGCAAAGGACAGCCACCGAGATGTCACAGAGACTTATGTCAAACCATCTACTTACAGCATGAAAAAAGGACCAGAAAACTGTGTGGCACCAAATCTTCCTTTGAAACTCATCAAAAAAGACCTTTTTTCAGTTGAGATCCAACCCCATTTAAACACAGAGAAACTAAAAGAGCAGTGCAGTTTACAAACTGTTGTTACAGGCGGCACAGAGCCATGCAGTCTGCATATTCAAAAGCAACACAAAACGGAGACATTTGATGCAAAGGTAAACACTTCAGACACTCAAGTAGTGAAGTTGCTTGTACAACCTGAGGACAACAGTGGGGACAGACTGAATAGAGACTAGGAAACACAGGACAGTACTGTGGAGACACAGCAGCAGCATTGTGCACATGAAAACAAGACACATTCACAGATTTAAGAAGAAGAGAGAAGGCATGTGGAGTAAAATTAGAAACATGTAACGTTGAGCATGTAGAAGTACAAAATCCTGACCTGCTGAGCACTTATGTGTAAATAACACTTCCTCTTATTCTAAACAGGGAAAACATTTACAGGTTCAATCAGTGTCAAATACAATGTGGAAAAATGCACAGCGAAGACAAAACAGACTTACGTGAGAGTGATATAACATGCATGATAAAAACAAGGGTAATAATACCGATGCAGCAGTTCCTACCTTCAGAGATATCAGAAATATGCAAACGTGTGACAGTATTTCTACATCACCACACTCGCACAGAATCCAAACACCATAGAAGAACACGGCACAAAGACAGTTCATGCATCACAGAAGCTGATATATGCACCCAATCCATAATTAACTGTATTTGCACGTAAGGTGGATATTTGCTGTTCACAAACTCTGTTTGAAGAGATCCCCAGCAAGTAACTGTCAGAGAGCCACCCTTCGGTTTGTGCTACTGCACCAGAGCCCCAGGCTTGGGTGCTGGGTGGACTTTGAGTGTGTAAGCACTGCAATAGAGGCAATGATCTTGCATGATTTTTTTCTTCTATCCTTTTTCCATAGAGACCACAGCCTGCTTTCCTTCTGATACCTGCCCTCTAAGGTGTCTGTAGCCCCGTCAAGGTGGCTCTTCTATGTCGTGCTATACATTTATGGATGTTTGGTTTCTCCGATGTACAAGTCTAAGCACTCCTCACTGTACTGCAGAGCATACACTGTTGCTTAGTTTGCGTTTGGGAAATCTGTCCTGGCCAGTTGTTGCCTGAGTGTGTGGCTGGGTCTGATGTGCTCTGGGATGTCGTGCTTGGAGAAGATTCTCCCGAGTTTCTCTGACAAAGCTGCTACATAAGGGATGACAGTGTTGTTCCATTTGTCATTCTGTTTCTCACTAGTTGGTGTCCGACCTCCTTTCGTGTGCATCTTTGCACAGTTGGGGTTGTTGTGAAAATTCAGTGCATTTGCTCCAGGCCCAGGAGTGTCAACAGCGCCTGTACAACACAGGACTCAGGGAATTTTACTGGGAGAAAAAATGCTTGTATTACTCCCTTCAAGTTCAAAGTTGCTCACCGAGTGGCAAGGACCCTTTGTGGTCACACGGTGAGTGGGCAACGTTGACTATGAAGTGGTACGGTCACACAGCTATATCACCTCAAAGTCCTAAAAGCATGGAGAGAGGCTGAAACTGCATCTCTGGTGAGCCTGGTTAAGGAGATATATGAGCTGGGGCCGGTGGTGCCAAATTCCACCACTGCTGCCTCCCTCCGTTGTAATAACCATTTTACACAGGCCCAGAGAGCAGGTGTTGCTGCACTGCAACAGTCGTTTGCTGATGTGTTCAGCAAACGGCTGATAAAA